>NW_027367060.1:0-62391 GCF_046119375.1 Phyllobates terribilis | reverse complement strand
AAAGTAAAAAACGGAAAAAAAAATCCCACGCCAACCGTCTGTTGAACCGACCCGACGTGAAACCTGTTATAACTGACCTATTGTAACTAGATAAAAGTTTGATCTGATATGACTCGACCCGAAATGATCCGAACTTGAAACTCTCTAACCTGATGATGTACACGTCTACTATAGGTAGTTAGGCATAGTTTTCGCATGCTTTTAGTATGATTATGAGGAGTATTAGAATGTATTTGGTTTGTATCACTTTATGGCCATCTACACCACATTATGAAGATTATGAGGATTTTAGATGATAAGAAGATCGAGCGATGTTGAAGATTCACTGGAGTACCTGAAGCAGTCATCGACGCCCGCCTATGTTCCAGCGGCGCCCGCCAGTCGAGTTACTGAGGAGCTTCCTCATTCATCACCGCCAGAGATTCGGAAGCGGTCGCTGGTCATCGAGCATAGCATACAGGGAATTTCCTTAATTTATGGTTTTTGATTTATTTTCTTATCTTTTGAGTCTTCTTTTATCTAGACTATTTTTTTATATATGGTTGTGTGTATTTTTTAGAATAGGAGATTAAGTTTGGAAGAAGCTGTAAATTATAAATAGGTTTTAGATCTAAGAGATTACACATTATGTATTTTAGAGTTTATAGACCTTTCTTTTCCAAACTTGGTCTTCGTATTCGATATGTCAAACTAATTTTTCCATTATTAGTAAGGTTGAGTTGAAGTTTCAATAGTTGTTTGATGTGATTTTATCCAATTTCTATCTATGCAAAATTGGTTTTGAGTTGAATATAGTGGAAGTAGGGGTCGAATCCACAAGGAGGTGAATTTCTTATGATTAAATTCTAGATTAGCCTAAAAGACAAACTAAGGGCATTTTAATGTTGTGATCTAAATGACTAATAAATGCAGAAAATTAACAATAATAAGTTTAAATGGAGAAAAATGCTTAGCTAGACACTATCCATTTATATTTGACAAGTTGATCCTAGAAACTCAGTTCACCTTAAACATGCCATGTGTTCCTACTTCTATCCTAAGATAACTAAGACATCAAACCGAGCATAGTAGTTCTTTCCTAATGATTAACAACAATGCTAATGATTCAAATCATTGGAAGAATTAAGCAAGAAGAACCGGGATTCTCTACACAATTTCCTAGTTCAAATCGAATCAAAGAAATTGTGCTAGTTTCAAAGAAATAGACCTAGACAAATGAATCGATTTATCCTATCAATGGATTTCAATTCATATAACCTAATTGGAAAAATTAGGGTACTATAAAATTTAAACCCTGATGATGAAATTCAAGAGAAAATCTAGCAATTACATAAGTTTAAGAGAAGGAGAAACTCACTACTTCGTCAAAAGCCAACTATGATTGATGTCCAATGTGTTAAACTTCTTTGATCATCATTGATGTCCAATTTTATGATTTACATCCTCATAACTATTACATACATTTGTTGGACCCCCAATGAACGACTCACTAAAAAGGAAGTCAATCCGGCCCAACTACGAAAAAGGTCCAAAGCCCAATAACTGTTCATTGCTATAAATAGGGGTTTTGGAAAGAGAAAAGGGGTGGATCACTGTTCACTCTTGCCATTTATAGTAATTTGGTAGCTCCTCATCTGGCTTCGTATACAAACTCGCTCTTACGCCACAATACGTCACTCTTTCCCTTCACGAAGAATTTTCTCCTTTTCCTGCCTCACGCAATTAACTGTTTATTATACTTCATATACATTCATCTTAACGAATGAGTTCTAACTTGGGCGTCAGAGAGTCAAATCCATAGGCCTCCCTCTTCTGGGTTTGATATGCAGGTACCCAAAGTTAGATCGACGTGGAGACCCTCATCCAACCTTAATGAGGAGAAGTTCCCCATTCAACAATTCAAGCATCATCAAGCCCTTCGCGTAGAGTGTTGACTTACCCGAAGTTCCCGGGATCCAACACTAGCATCGTTTGTGGGAACTCTCTCACAAAATTAAGACGAGCGTCATACTATGGTTAGTATACAAGGTCTCCCAAGCAAACAGTGTCCCTCGCGAACGATCACCCTCAGACACACACTCCAATTACGTGTGGGTTTCCCAAGAAGAGTTTGAAGAGTTCTGCAAATGGAGGGAATATATGGACAACCGCGTCCATTGGTCACGAGGACCCCATCATGGAAGAGAAGCTCGTGAAATCACTCCCTCTAACTACTAATAGCGTGGAGACACATACACGGAAACGTATAACTACTATGACCATGCCCCATTTAGCCCAGAACGCATGCGTGGCCCAGTTCATCCACAGTTCCAGCCACCTCGCGAGCAACCATACCATAGCCCTCACGCAAGAACGCCTCTATATGCCAACAGCCCACCCCCTTTCCCTCATAGCCCATATGTCCCCATGTACGCTCCTGGTCGAGTTCGTGAAGAATCTACTATATTCGCGAAGCATTTAACCCGCATTCCTATACGCAGTCATTTGAAGTATCCAAGGATGTTACACAGGTAAGGCGGATCCTACTGTGCACATTGGCCGATACTGCTATGCTATGATTGCCATTAACGACGATGATGCAATGATGTGTAAGGTTTTCCAAACATACTGTCTAGAGCAGCCCTGACTTGGATCTTAAGTCTCCCCAAGGGTATCATACGTAGCTTCGTGGACCTAGAGAGCAGGTTCTCCACGCATTTCAGCGCCTCACGCAAACAAGAAGTAGTAATGCAACACACCGTTGGCATCAAACAAGGTCTAGACAAAACCTTGGCGAGTTATGTGGCGAGGTTTACAGCATTGTCATCCAGGCTAGAGATTTCAAAGATGATACGAGAAGCTACGTGTTCTTGCGCGGCATATGTGACGACACAGAGGTCAAGGAAAGAATGAACGGGAAGAAGGGGATTACATACAAAGGGTGTTAGAAAAGGCCTATGAACAAATACAGGGCGAGCTTACCACTAGTCAGGGTTCGCGAAGGGTAAATTTAGAAAGGTAATCAATCATGGGGACCGCGAAGACACCATGATCAGAACCGGTCAAGAAAGCAAGAGTTCGACACGCGAGCAAATACAACACAACCTAGAGATCAATTGGGGAGGATTCAATCCCAAAATCCTATGGATAATGTAGACAATGAAGGTGAACTAGAGGGAAAAGAGGTCAATGGAGCAAAGGCCAATCTGGTGCGAAAGACATATCACCGCGAAGCACGATTCCTCATAATGTTGTTCCATTAGAAGGGAAATGAAGATGGAAGATCAAAAATTTATGGTTGCACAGAGAACCAGCTCGAACCCTCCGCACCGTGACCAGAACAATTGGGGGCCAACCCAAAAATTCTCTCATCCATACGGGTTCGTAGGAACTATCTTGGGGCGGCACGTCCACAGGCTCGCGAGCAGATTCGAGCAAAAAGAGAATTCATTACCACTCCCTTGTCAAGAAGACCCCTCATCCTGGTAAGAGAAGAGGAGCGAGAGCCAAAGATGTAAACGAATGGGCTACGCAAAGCGCTCACCCACTGGTGATCCACATCCAGCTCGGTACGAAGATCGTAAAGAGAGTTATGGTTGATATGGGCAGCGCGGCAGATATCTTATACTGGGATGCTTTCGAGAAGTTGAAAATTAATAAAAGTCAGCTAAGGCTAATGCAGTGCAACCTAGTGGGCTTTACGGGTGACTCTATGAAGGCATCCAGAGTGATTATCTTTGGGATGATCCTTGGAGATGAAGCAGGCCCGTGAAGGCAGTGTTCGGTCGATTTTCTCATTATCCCGATGACCTCGTCCTACAACGCAATCATCGGTCGCGATTCGCTAACGATATTTGAAGCAGTGTCAATCACTTTGTTTGCGTAAAGTTCCCAATAGTCTATGGTATCGGGATTGCTCGCAACAATCAAGAGGAAATCCAGACGTGCTATCACTCGGCAGAAAAAAGGCAAACCAAAGGCTATCCACACCAGTTAAGTGTACCTTAATAGCACTTGAGGAGCCAAAGAGGAAGAAGAATTAGATCTGTGAAGGCCACCTCCCTCGGATGCTCAACACGGGACTCTAGTTGTCGTGACAAGGGAAACCATCACGCCACTTGGGTCTGACAAAGAAAAGTTGTTCATCGGACAAGGGTTGCAACCCTCAGCAGCCAGAGAGATCGTGGAACTTTTATCTGGTTCGCATGACGTCTTTGCTTGGACGTCGTGTGGCCTCAAGGGGATTCTGCCCGAAGTAATGAGCCATTCCCTCGCCATTCAACCTGATTCGATACTAAAAAAACAACGCAAGAGAAAGCAAGCATGACCAAAGAATATAGTTGGCGGGGAGGAGTTGGCAAAGCTTCTCAAGGCAGGTTTTGTGGTGCATGTGCAGTATCCGACATGGCTCGCGAATGTTGTTATGGTGCCTAAGAAGGATACGAGGAAATGGCGCATGTGCGTAGATTTCACAGACTTGAACAAGGCTTTCCCAAAGGATAGCTACCCATTGCCTTCCATCGAACAACTTGTTGATTCCACCGCAGGGAACGAGGCGCTAAGTTTCTTGGACATGTACTTGGGGTACAATCAAGTACCCATGAATCTTGCTGATGTTGAACACACTGCTTTCATCACCGACAAAGGCACTTTCTGCTATAAAGTGATATCATTCGGACAAAAGAATGTTGGGTCTACTTTCCAACGCGTCGTGGACAAGATTTTCAGAGGTATGATGGGGAAAACGGTGGAGGCGTACGTGGACGATATTTTCGTAAAAAGTAAGAAACAAGAGGATCACATACGCAATCTTGGAGAGGTGTTTGACACCCTACGCAAGTACGGGATGAGTCTAAATCCAGAGAAATGTGTTTTGGTGGTAACGGAAGGAAATTTCTTGGGTTTTCAGATCAGCAGTCGCGCAATCACAATTAATCCCATGAAGGTTAAAGCGGTCCTTGAAATGGAGCCGCCGGGAAGCATCAATGAAGTCCAAAGGTTCATTAGATCTGTGAACTATCTAGGGAGATTCTGTGTGAATCTCGCTGAAAGGAACTTACCATTCTTTGATGTGCTAAGGAGGCCCGAGAATTTTCAATGGACCAAAGAATGCTCAGAAGCGTTCGCGAAGCTTAAGGAACACCTCACTCAGCTTCCTACACTATCCTCTCCAGTTATAGGTGAAAAATCTGCAGCTATATCTCCCAGCAAGAGAAAGGGCTGTAAGTGTAGTACTAACTCGTGAATTACAGAAGCCGATCTATTTTGTGAGCAAGGCGTTGCTCGCTACTGAAATGTATTATGCCCCAGTAGAGAAGGTAGTGTTCACGCTGGTCATAGCAGCACAGGTTGAAACCGTACTTCCATGCACACACCATCCAGGTATTAACTAATCTTTCCTTACACAGCCTCCTATGCAGACCGACAACTTCAAGAAGGCTCACAAAGTGGGTAGTTGAACTGTCCGAATTCCACATCGAGTACAGACCGAGACCGGCCATCAAAGCACATGCCCTAGCAGATTTCATCACCGAAACAAGCTTTCGCGAGGCGTCATAAAAAATAGATGAAAGGGTATGGAAGATGCATGTAGATGGTGATGTGAACGCAGAAGGTTGTGGATCGGGTATAGCTCTCACTTCACCAGAAGGGGTAACACACAAGCACCCAATTAAATTGAACTTTGTCGCGACCAACAACGAAGCTAAGTACAAAGCACTGATCGCGGGAATGGAAATCGCCGTGGTCAAATCAGTAGAAAAAATGGAGTGCTTTGTGATTCTGAGGTGATAGTAGAACAGATGCAGAGGGTATACAAAGAAAAAACAGGTAACTTACCGAAATATCTGACAAGGGCGAGCACCCTCCGCTCTTTGTTCAAACAGTTTTTTCTCACGGTCATCCCCCGGGAGAAGAATGAAGATGCAGATAATCTCGCAAAAATGGCATCTAGGTTGAGGTTGAAGGATTCCAGAAAAGAGCCCAAACCCATATGGACACGTAGAAAGGATGAGAGGGCCATAAGGAAGTTGCTCGAGATAATGGTTGTAGACATGACAGTGGATGATTGGCCCATCCCCATCATGAAGTACTTAGTTGACGGTATAGTCCAAGAAAACCCTCACGAAAAAAGAAAGCTAGAGGTTCGAGCAACTCGCTTCTACATTACCCAAGGAGAACTATACAAGAGAGGATTCATGAGTCGGGAGTTGTGATGTTTATCTGCGGAGGACACATGCCGGATGGCGAGCAGTAGTTTACAAAGCTTTGTGACAAGGGCACTATTGGTTGTCAATGAGACAAGATGCTCACAGATACACTCGTGAATGTCAGGCATGCTAGCGTCATGCCCCGACGTCCCACCAACCAAGGGTAGAAATGCAAATCATGACGGGGTCGTGCCTTTTCGCGATGTGGAGCCTGGATTTATTAGGTCCGTTTTCACCCAAGGCACAGGGAAGCTGTAGATTATTATTGTGGATATTAACTATTTCACAAATTGGATCGAGGCGGTACCACTCGCGAACACGACCGTTGCTAGCGTGAAGAAATTTCTCTAGAAAAACATCATTTGTCGCTACGGATTACCTCAAGAGACAGTTACAGACATGGGGCTACAGTTCAACACCCCAAAGCTAGTGCAATGGTGCGACGACCTTGGCATTCGCCTCAAATTTGCCTCAGTAGCGCACCTACATTGCAACGGCCAGGTAGAGGTCTTGAACAAAAGTATTGTTCTGATCTGAAGAAGCCCTTGGAAGGTGCACGAGGAAAGTGGGAAGAGTTCCTCTCGCTGGTTCTATGGGCAAATTGTACTACTAGCAAAAAGGTGACCGACAAAACTCCATTCGCATTGGCCTAAGGGGTAGAGGTAGTTGTTCCAGTAGAGCATCTTTTTCCCAACGACATGATGTTGCACTTTGACAGCACCTCGAATGATGAAAAAATGAAAATGGAGCTCCAACTGCAGGAAGAAACCAGGGCCATGTCCTCCATTAGGGCCTCTAACTATAAGGAAAGGGTCTCCAAGTATTACAACAAATCTATCAAGGCAAGAGGTTTCGCGAAACGGGACCTCATCCTGCGCCAAACCGAAGGTTGCAAGCTTCATTCAAGTTGGGAGGGACCCTACATCGTGGATGACGAGGTCGCCCCCGGAGCATATTGGCTAAAGGACTGTACCGGTAATTACATCGCGAATTCCTGGAACGTGATGCGTGTGCGAAGGTATTGCCCTGAAGCCGCACCTACCAGGTACACTTCAAATTTCATAAATAGAATATCGCACTTTGCGAGCGCATAATGCTAAAAAATAAACTAGTTACCAAAACTTAAATAAGAACTCCATCAAGAAGGAATAAGATAAAAGGAGCACAATAGTTTATGCAAAAGTCGAGGTACGGTGTACCCTCATTTTTGCAAGAATAATATAAAATAGAAGCCTGGCGGAATAAACTCATTTTTTCAGAAAATAAAAAAGCCTTGGTTATATGAAGCACTCAAAAGTCGTGTAAGCCTATAATGCGAAGGAGCAATGCCAAGTAAGCCTCCCTGGCCTAGGAGCATTGATCATATAAGCCTTCACGAAAGAATGAAGTAGAAAAATCTCCTTAGGAGCAAAGCAATCCGAGGAACAAAGAAGAGGTAAAGCACGATCTCTACCCTTTTCTAAACTTTCAGGGCAATCACGTACTTACTAAACATCACATGTAGGAGATAGAATAACCTTCAATCTTGATAGAAACGTAAATAGCACTCGAAGGCAAGAGAAGTTCGGGCATTCAGGTAAAACTCGCGACCTCCGAGTAAAACCCCTAGTAAAGCACGCACTCACACTTAACTTCTCACAGGGGATACACAAGTACATAGGCAAACGAGAACAAGAGATCACTATCTTCACCAGTGGACGTGAAACTCTTGGTGGTGGCATAAAAAGGAAAACCAGGTAAGTTGTCTATACAATCCTAAAGGACCATGAATAAGAGTACTTAGAAAATTTTATTTGTTCAAGAGAATGCGAAGGTAACGGAACAATGGAAACAAGGACCGTTGGAGCGTGAAGATAGAGTAGACAATGCATATTTTTAATTACCGTATTAGTTTTATGAAGTTGTAAGAGACGATATATTTTGAGGAAATAGACATTTCATGTTACAAGTTAATGCAAACAAAACAAAGAAGAATTCATTCTTGCTATTTCGTGTAAACTACACGAAAGAGCAATGGGATAGTGTATAGCAGGTTACACAACTTCCAAAATACACAAACAAGTCACATAAACATCCAAGACAAGAAACAAACTAAGGATGATTCGGAGTAGGCGAATAGATCTTGGGTGGTGTATCAAAGAAAACGGCAGCTGGGTTAGGGAGAAGGTGGCTTTTCTCGGGAACCACCCCACTGCCAAGATTAAAAGCGCGAACATCCCATGCCTCTAATGGATCTTCACCGTCATCAACAAAGGTCCCTGCAGGCAAAGGGATATACGGAGGAGGAATTGGCTCGTAGCCCATACAATCCTCTTTGTCCAGCACAAAGTTCGTGACACCCTTGGGCCTAAGTCATGACGTGATAAAGGGAGAGGCAATAGCTACCGTCATAAGCAGCACGATTGGCTCCGCAAAACCCACTCACGTATTCATTAATAGCCTGAAAGCGAGCGTCTCTAATCTCCTTCGCGTGTTGGGCTTTCAAGTCGGCTATGTTTTTAGCATTTTGGGATCCAAGATTGTCTAGCTCCTTGGAAAGCCTAAGAAGATTCCTTCTCGGCATGAGATCTCCCCTTTCTCTCCTCCTGCACTTCCTTTGCAACCTTTTTTAGATCCTCGCGAAGAGCTTTGACAATGTCTCCATGACTGTCTTTGTCTGAGCCATGCGTCGCAGCAGTATGGATCAGTTGCATGGCCTAGAAACGGCCATATTAGTTAGTACAAAATCAAAGGTAAGCGAAAAGAATCAACGCGAAAAACCTTCCAGGAGCAAAATTTGCTCGCGGGACACGACGCCGAACTCCAACTCGTCTCACTACTAGGAAATACGTGATTAGCAACGACTTTTTCCGTCACTAATCACGTAAAATCTGTCACAATTGACTTTTAGCGATGGAATAGCGTCAGACTATGTTTGTCGCTACCACATTGGTCGCTGACTCTTTGGCGATGGATCCGTCACTAAATATAAAGATCTGTCACAAACCTATGTCCCCAAGATACCAACAAGCAACGTTTTAGCGATGGATTTAACCCTGTTTTAGCGACACATATGCGACGGACTTTGTCGCTAATACGTTGCAAAAAACGGTTAAACTCTGTTCTATAAAATATCTTGTAATTGTCTTGTTTAATCAACCCAATAGAAACCGATTCTACCTTCTTCTAATTGGGCCGAAAAATCAAACCCAATAGATAAAAGCAAGGCCAATAGGAATAATAATTTTTAATATCCCCGTGTCATTATATAGGTAGAAGGTAGGGAAATTTTTCACTACAAAGTCAATGTGGGAAATAAAAAAACACTTTAATTAGCGACGGATTTATGATTTAGCCTTGGATTTTTCCGTCACTAAAGTTGAATTAGATAAATTTTAATCTAGCGCCGGATTTTTCCGTCACTAAAGTGGAATTACACAAATTTTAACTTAGCGACGGATTTTTCCTTCACTAAATTTGAATTAAATAAATTTTAATTTAGCGACGGATTTTTCCGTAACTAATCCGTCGCAAATTTTTCACCGTAAAAAATGGCGGGTTATGTACCTCCAAACTTATTGATGGAATATCCTTCGCTAAAGTAGAGGGATTTCACCCGCCATTTTTTCCCTAGGGTTTTGCGACGGGTTTTCATTCTCGTGGTCAATCCGTCGCTAACAATATTAATTTTGCGACGGAAATATCTGGTGCTAATAATGTTATTTCTATTAGTGTCTTGAATGGGCGGAGGAAGGGTAGGAAGGAGATCAGGCATCATCAAGATGGTGGAAGTCTCAAGGGAGGGAATGATTTCGTCAAGCAATCCTCTCTCTTTAGAGCTCGACCCTGTCTGTCGAACCTTCTTCACTCATGGGCCTCCGTCGGACTTCTTCCTCGTCTGAGTGCCATCAGTGACGCCACTAGCAGAGGGAGGTTTTGCACGAGAAGGTTGGGGGTCAATAGGTGGAGCTCCTCGCGAACAGCGCTATCCGCACCCTCGGTGGCCACACTAATTTCATTGAACTTGTTAACACTCGCCGTTTTGCTACGTCTTGTCCCCACATTTAGGAGAGTGTCCAAAAGAGAAAAGTAGCTCATCCCTGCATAATGAAAGCGTTAGGCATAGTACCACAAATAACCAACATTTTAAAAATAGTTAGCGAAGGTATAACCCAGAAGGACTGAGTCCCCTCTCTTCACGAAGTTTTTTAGTCACTGCATGAGTAAAAATTCACAAAGAAGAGGAAGGATAATCCGTATGCTTGTCAAGGTAAACACGTTTGACGGATTTATCCAGAAGGAATTGGGAAAGTACAAGTTGGTCTGGATGTGGTATGCGGAAGTATCCTCCGGTGAAGGCCGGATCAGGAACCACTGCTTCTTCCACACGGTCTCATTTGTATGCATCTTCCATGCTAAGTCCACCGTTGTACAAACAGTATACAAGCCCTAATTACATGTGATCTTCCTTGGAGAATACACAAGAGTAAAACGCGAAGAAAGGGGCTTCCCCCAATGTCCTGCGATCGCATCGCGAAAACCGTCACAACCAAGGTTATTAAAATCAGAATTTTAGGATCGGATCACAGGGAATCCTTAGGGTCGCATCGTAAAACCAGATCGTAGAATCGTAAGATTTTAAAGATTAGTAAAAGACTATTTATATTCATCTATAAACATTGTACTAAAAATTCTACTAAAATTTGAAGTCTGAAAATTAAATCTACAAGCATTACTTCAAAGCGATAATTATTCTTTGAATATCAAGTCATGTACACTAAACTATATTTAAAAATATGGATTCAGGAAATTTATAGATGAGACTTAATGTTATAGACAATCACAGTTCGGGTTATTTTAGCTTTTGCGCACATGAGTAAATCCTATGATTTTTATCTAGTACTATATGAGAGATGTACATATATAGTGATTTTAATCATGAAAAGGATAAAAAGTGGAATAATTGGGCTTTCAAATAGGCGTTAGTGTGTCATCACAGTTCAACGTTAGAATCGTACATGGATCGTAATATCGTAAGATCCTACTGATAATATGATATCCATTAAGACCCAATGTAAGATTTTAACATTAATAGATTCTAATGATAGACCAGGATCAAAGATCAATGTTGGATCGTAAAATCTAAGATTTTAAGATCCAGATCTAGATCTAGATTTTAATAACTATGGTCATAAATCGCCAAAACATTGGATGGAGTTGAGTAGGACTGAACCGATTCTCTCCCAAAAATTGCTTAACCCAAGGAAGCAGTGGGAGATGAAAGACGGCTTCCATTGTTTGTGTTGTAACAGAACAAAGAAGAATAGAGACCAACGAGTTTTGTTACATTCTTGATTAATGAACAAGTAACTTGATTACAGCTTATATAGATAAATGAAGACATATAAAACGGGTCCTATACAAAGTGTATATTATGCTAACACCCCCCCCCCCCCCAATTTGGAGGTGGTTTTAACAAACCCAAATTGGGAGGAATAGAGTTGTGACGAGGAACACTAAGAGGTTTGGTTAAAATATCGGCCAGCTAATGCGCGGTAAGAACATGATCAGTGAAACAAGTCCTTCAGAGAGTTTGACTCGGACAAAATGGCATTCAAGTTCTATGTGTTTGGTGCGTTCCTGAAAGATAGGATTGCGGGCAATGTGTATGGCAGCATGTGAATCACAAGAGATGGGAACGGGAGTGAGATGAGGAACCTCCAGTTTAGCCAAAAGCCTTGTGAGCCATGCCAATTCAATTGTGATACGTCTGATTGATCTGTATTCTGCTTCAGCAGAGGAAAGTGAGATGGTGGATTGTTTCTTGGACTTCCATGAGATAGGATAAGAGCCTAAGAAGATGATGTAACCACTCACATAGCGTCGTGTGCAAGTGCAGGAAGCCCAGTCTCAATCACAATAACCCTTGAGAGAGAAATCATTGTTGTTGGATAGTAGAATAACAGCATCAATGGTGCCTTTGAGAAAGAGGAGAGTATGTAATGTTGCTTGGAAATGCTGGATGGTAGGACTGTTCATGAACTGAAATGGGTGTTGAACTGCAAAGGTGACATCTGGTCTAGTCTGAGTGATGAAGTTGAGCTTACCTACCAATCATCTATAACGAGTAGCATCATCCAAGAATTCAGTGACACTATCAGTGAGTTTGAGAGAAGGATCAAGTGGGCTGGAGCAAGATGGAGAGCAGGGTTTAAAATGGGTCGGGTGGTGGGTGAAAATACCACTTCCATCATCCATCCACCTATATTTTTTATCATCCAACCCACCCACCACCCATTTAAAGTATCATCCATCATCTGTCCACCCGTCACCCATAATGGAGAAGGATGAAAAGGGTGCGTCCATTTATCCACCTAATTTTTATTTTTTATTTTATCAACTACATATACATAATTTAAAAGCATTTACAAACTCACAATCCAAAAACATATGGGACAATTTGTATTCTTAACACTTAAAAACATTACGTGATATCGAAAATGTAAAGAATATTACATAAACAAGGACTAAAATTAGACAACTCTTTCATCATGTTGCCTTCTTCCTTGTAACTTGTCTCACACTTCATAGAAAAAAACATAAAACCCTAGTTCTGGCTTTTTTAAAAAAAAATTAAAATAAGTAATATATTAAAATACATTTATATATAAAAAGATACGGGTGACGGGTAGGGGTGATCGGTGGGTGGCGGGTGGCGGGTTGTGGGTGATCTTCCATCATCCACATCCGATCCACCATCCGTTCACCCATCATATGTTTCACCCATCATCCGTTTATTTCGGGTTTTCATCCGTGAAACTCGGGTAGGGTGATGGGTGAAATGGTCATCCGCGGGTGATTTTTAACCCTAGTGGAGAGTCATAGGTGTCAAAATCTCATAGAACATCTTGGATAAGTTTTCTTTGTGTCATCAAGATACCCCTTTGAGATTGGAGGAACTCAATTCCAAGGAACAAACTAAGACTCTCTAGATCCTTGATTTTAAAAGATAAATCAAGGAACTCTTTGATGTCATGTATAACCTGTGAATCACTTCCTCTGATGAGAGTATCATCCACAAAGACTGTGAGAAATACAGAGAGATCACCATTCTTCTTGATGAATAAAGAGTGATCATTCATGGACTGAATAAACCTTGAGATATCAGTGCAGTGCTGATCTTAGAATGCCAATGTATGCATGCTTGTTTTAAGTCATAGATATATTTGTTCAATCTACAAGCTTTACCTGGCATGGATGGAAGACCAAGTGGAAGCTTCATGTAAACCTCTTCAATTAAATCCTCATGTAAAAAGGCATTGTTGGCATCCAATTGACAAGTTTGCTAGTCCCTCTTAACTGATATTGAAACTAAGCTTCTTATTGTAGTCATTTTAACCACAAGGGAAAATGTTTCGTTGTAATCAATGCCCTCTTTTTGAGTATCCCTTTATTATAAGCCTTGCCTTGTGTCGTTCCAGAGTACCATATGCTCTATACTTTATCTTGTAAACCCACTTTGATGAGATAGGTTTCTTGCCTTTAAAAAGGTCCGCAATGTCCCATGTGTGATTAGCATCTAGTGCAGCAAACTCAAGGTTCATGGAATCTTGCCAATGTGGAAAAGAATTTGCCACTTCAAAACTTTGTGGTTCAACATCTGAGACATTGGAAACATTAGTCAAAAAAGATTGACTAGTATTACTTAATTGAGAGAATGATACCCCTTGTCATATAGTACGGCTTATAGAGTTGTCATAAAAGCATTAGAACATTCATAATCCTTTAAGTAAGAAGGAGGATTGTGTTGTCTTATAGATCTTCTTAGAACAACAGATGAAACTGAGTTATGTACTTCAGGATGAGTGACAGGCTGGGTATATGAAAGAGTATCACCTGGTCCTGCAATGATATCATTGTTAGAAATAATAGACTCATCAATGGGAACATCATTTGGTAAGAAAAGGATGTCATTGATAGAAGGTTGCTCAGAGAAAGGAAAAGATTCCTCATGAAATTGAACATCCCTTGAGTAAATAATCTCATGAATATCTAAATCAAAGAGTTTATAAGCCTTCTTAGTAGCAGGGTAGCCCAGGAATACGCATTTTTGAGCCTTTGGCATAAACTTGTGTCTGCTAGCTGTGATAGTGGATGCAAAAGCAAGGCATCCAAACATCCTGAAAGAAGACACATCTGGAGGCCTATTAAATAGCAACTCATAAGGTGATTTGTCCTTCAAAACGCGAGAAGGAAATCTATTAATAAGAAAGCATGCAGTAAGAATAGAATCATCCCAGAATCTGAGAGGAAGAGGAGCTTCAAATAGTAAAGCACGTGCCACTTCAAGTAAATGTCTATGTTTCCTCTCCACGATGCCATTCTGTTGAGGAGAGTAAATACATGCGGTTTGATGGATTATTCCTTGTTCAAGAAAATATTGAGAATGTATGTGACTTGAGCCTAGTTCATATGCATTGTCACTGCAAATTTTCGCAACAGATTTGCCAAATTGAAGTTTAACCATATAGATAAAAAAAATTAACATAGTGAAGGAATGATTTATCTCTAAGAATATGTACATAGGTGGAACAAGAAAAATCATCGACTATGGTTAAAAAGAAACTAAAACCATCATATATTTGTTCCTTAAAAGGACCCCATGTATCAACATGAATGAGTTCAAAGAGGTCATGCCTAGAAACTGAAGTACTAGAATGAAATGGCAGTCTATGTTGTTTAGCCTTAGCACAAACAAGACATGGAGAAATAGTATCTTTATTATAGTCAAAATGACAAAATGTCTTCATCTTAGAGAGAGAAAGGTGTCCAAGGCACATGTGAAGAAGCACTGCATCCTTACTGGAACACTTAGATGCACTGCAACCTTTTGAAAACTGAGAAGATAAACCATACAACTGTTCTAGTAGGTATAAACCTTTAGAAGATTTACCAAGCACTATGGGCTATTTCATATGCGCACCCTACAAGGTACAAGATTGATCAGCAAATATAACATAGCATCCAAGTTGAGAAACAAGTCTTTTGACATACAGTAAATTGAATTAAAAACCAGGAACAAAGAGAACATGCTCAATGATGATTCCTGATGTGATTTGTACTGAGCCTGCTATCTTGACCAGAATAAAATGTCCATTAGTCAAATGAACTGTAATAGGAATATGCAGGGATTCTTGACTAAGAAATAAACTTGAGTAAAAAATCCTATGATCGCTAGTTCCTATGTTTATAATCCATGTATGATCATGTACAGATTTACCAAGTCCAACAAAAGAAGGAGAGTTAATACCAGCAAGATTACTATAAGAAGGTGATGTAAGAGCTCCAGAAGACTATTCCTCAACACTGAAACCTGTTGAAGAAGATTCGCTCTGTACACACATAGATTGAGACAATCCAGAATTCTTGGAAGCAGGTTGTTTTGATGGATAGCCAATCAGCTTGTAACATGATTCAACCAAATGGACAGGAAGCTTTCCATGAGTGTTGTACTTTGGATTCTTCCCTTTAGTTAGACTTGTGAGAAGAGGCATTGAATGAAACAGACTCTTGAAGACCAGGAGAATTGATTGCTCTTTGTCGTTCTTCTTGCATCAGAATACAGTAAGCCTCATTGATAGTTGGTAAAGGTATGGTCATAAGGATATGACCATGAATCATAGAATAAGACTCTTAAAAGCCCATTAAAAGTTGTTATAATCATTGTTCTTCCTCAAACTTAACCATAGCTGGTGCAGTAGTGCAAGAACAAGGTGGAATAGAACGAACCGACTGAAATTCATCCCATAAGGAATTGATTCGTGTAAAATAGGAAGAGATCTCATCAATACCTTGTGAAATCGAAATGATTTCTTTATGAATTGCAAACTTCTTAGCGCCATTAGCGCGGCCGAATTGAGCATCGAGTTGAGACCAAATTTGTTGAGTAGATGAAGCGAAGAGAACGCTATCTGTAATCTTCTTCTCTAAGGAAGAAATTAACCAAGACTTGACAAGGTTGTTACATCTGTCCCTGAGTCGTTCGTGAAATGCGTCGCCGAAGACCATGGATCTTGGAAAAGTGTCGTCCAGGAACCCAGTTTTATTCTTGATGCTAACAACCATTATAATAGCTCGGTGCCAGGATAAGAAACTTCTTCCGTCAAATTTTGTCGAAATATTGAGGCCTGGACCATCGGATTGATAAATCACCAGAGGATCACCATTGTCGATCGGTGACGGAATCGGATTTGACGTTGAAGGTGGAATGGGAGAATCAGATGGAGAATCTATCAAAGAGAATCAAAGAAAGGTGTGGAAAGGATCGATTAATTCCTATGAGAATCTGATACCATGTTTGTGTTGTAACAGAACAAAGAAGAATAGAGATCAACAATTCTGTTACATTCTTGATTAATGAAAAAGTAACTTGATTACAACTTATATATCTAAACAAAGACGTATAAAACGGGTCCTATACAAAGTGTATATTATGCTAACATCCATCACATGCTTACTCATCGCGAACCAACCTTTATAGCGGTGAGCCATCTTACAACCTTCTGAGGGAAGCGCCAGAATGGTACCTTCATGAAAAGGGGTATGAACTCGCTATTTTTTGGAGTCTAGCAAGACTAAGAACTGAGCATTCCCCAGAAAATTCATTCCTCAACTCTTTTGGCTTATAGCCGAAAATGCGCCCAGTATAGATCTGCACGGGGGGACACTCATCCTTGTAGCCATCCAGAACTTGATCAAAGGGTTCGCGAGATGAAAAGTACCTGGTCTAAGGGTCACGAGCGCTTACGTACCCGGGGCGAAGGCCGCTCGCGTAGGAGAGGCGTCCTGATCCATATTCGGCAAAGAAGCGCCGAACGAAGAAGTTGAACGCGAAGAGTCTGGAGTTCTAGAACCAAAATCAAGCATAAGTCAGTTCCCAGGGACTTGATAAACATTAAAATTTCTCGCGAAAAGTTTACTAAAGGACAGTTGTAATCAAAACCTTCGCGAAAAACATTTATCAGTCCTCGGAAAAAAACAAGAGGCTTGTTCGCAAAAAGGTGGAAGGTTAAAAATCAGGGGTAAAAAAGGAATTTCCCGCCTGACACCTCGGGATAAGTGCGAGAATTTGAAATGGCAGAAATCGTGATTTGACAGATAGGACAGGAGAAGAAGTTGAAGTGACGGGGAAGAAGAAAGGTGGTGGCGGAGGTCGGGGGTGAAACCCCCAAAATATCCCCGGAAACACCTGAAAACGCCAGGAAGTCCCCGGAATACCAGGAAATCCTAGCATTTCCGATGTCTCCCCCGCAAGATAACCTTCTCCCCCACACACACACACATTGGAGTAATTAACGCACGGAACAAGCACACAGGGAGAAAGCAAAAAGGATGAGAAGAACATGATTTTTGCACAAGAAATGCTAACTTGACATTGCCACCGGAGAAACTAAGGGTGGAGTTGGGGTTGAGCGGAGAACCCACGATGCCAAGCACGAGCAAGCGCAAAGAAAGAAGAGTCACCGGAAAAGTGAAAATCGTCGGAGAAGAAAGGTAAGACGGGAGCTTTTTACGGAAGAGAAGAAAGAGCGAGTCAGAAAGTGAGAGGGCGGGTGTCGGTTCACAAGTATATATAGAATAATAAATTTGTCAGAGCAAGTCAATCATAAGAAGACATTTGCCATTGGGAAGTAACCTTAAAATGTGCGCTTATTGTCCTACACAAAGGATCCAAGCACAAGAGCTAAGCTTTACATGCATGAACACTGAAAGCTTAGAGGGGTGGATGTTGGACCCCCAATGAGCGGCCAATTGAAAAGGAAGCCAATCCGGACCAACTAGGTCCAAAGCCCAAGAACTGTTCATGCCTATAAATAAGGGTTTTGAAAAAAGAAAAGGGGTGGATCACTGTTCACTCTTTCCCTTCATGAAGAATTTTCTCCTTTCACCCGCCTCATGCGATTAATTGTTTATTATACTTCGTATACATTCATCTTCATGAATGAGTTCTAACTTGGGCATCGGAGAGTCAAATCCAGAGGCCTCCCTCCTCTAGGTTTGATACGCAGGTACACAATATTAGTTGTTCGATAACTTGATTTTATATTGAATGATCTCAGATATATATATATATATATATAGATAGATAGATTTTGGTTCTAGTAAAAAGTCTTTTATAGTAAAATAGTAGTACTAATCTAGAGCGTTAGATCAGGCTAAATTAAATGGTTGAGATTAATCAAAAAAAAACCTTCAAATTAAAAGTTAGAAAAAGAAAGATTTTTTACTAGAATCTAGAGATTTTAAGGTTCACATTGTCTGCCTCTTTTCACCCTCCACATCGCCTCTCTCTCCATCTTCACAGAACCACAAAATTGCCCCCCTTTTACGTCGCTCATCTTCCCACGCTCGTCGTCCCCAATACCTGCTCACCTTCTTTGTATTGCCGACTTCGAATCAGGTATTCTCCCAATCCGACCCCCCCCCCCCGCCTTCAATTCTTCCAATGAAGACACAACTGCTGAATCCGACCCCCCGCTGCTCGCCTGCTATGTACCGCCTACTTTGAATCGGGGTTTTCTCCGAATCCGACCCCCACCTTCAATTCTTCCGATGAAGACACAACTGCTGCTAAATCCGACCCCCCGCTTTCAATTTTTCCGATGAAGACCCCCCCGCCTTCAATTCTTCCGATGAAGACACAACTACTGTTGAAGGTCTATTCTCTACTTTGTCTCCAATATCCTTACTGCATCTACCTCGTCTCACCGTTTTGTTGATTTGGCAGCCATTATCCATCAGAATTAACATTGCCAGTATTGAACCAGGTAAACTATTTTAAGTCGGAATTTTATTTGATTTCATTTTCTCTGATTCATGTTCTAATTAATGGTATACCTTTAAAAAACTAATGAAAGGTATAAAATTCTCTAGCAATCAAACATTTCACGTGGGGTGCATGTGAGTCTCAGATGAATTAGTTGTTATAAATTATTGTTCACCGTGGAATCGTTTTTAGAGATTGATGAGTGTCGTCAATTTTAGGTTGATCTTTTGATTGATTTTAGGCTTAATATTATAAATGATGATTTTGAATGTAAAAATGTCAATATTAATAAGCAATAGAGAAGGTTAAAACGATTTTATCTAGCAATCTCATATTCTTTCATGTATTTGTTCTTTTTTTTCCAGATTCGTCTTCTTCAAGTCAATAATATTTCCCTACTGAATATCTCATCTTCTTTCTAGGCGATGGCGATGGTGAAGTGGGATGCGAAGACATAGAATCTAAAGGAGGAGTGGATTGAGGTGGTGATGGTGGTGTTCGATTTGGTGGCATCATTAAAGACTGTATTGAATATGTGATGATAGTTTCTAATTGCTACTCTATTTTTGTTAATCTTGATCAATTTATCTGTAAGTAGCTTGCATGTTGTGTGGAGTTTCACTTGAATTGAACTTATTGTTTCACATGTGGATTTCACGATCAAAGATTGATTGATCATAGTCTGAAACTTGTTTTTCGTGATCTAAGATCCGTTATTCACAATCTAAAACTTGTTTATTATGCTTGTTTTTGAGGATCTAAAACTCGTTTTTCACAATCTGAAACTTATTTTTCACTAATTATTTTTTCAAGCTCTAAGACGTATTTTTCACACTCTAAGACGTGTTTTTCATGATCCCAAATTGTTTTTCATGATCAGACTTATTCATTCACACCTGATTTCTGGGAAAAACACAACCGAAAATCAGTACTCAAATCTCGAAAACCTTTACTCAAATTCACGAAAAAAGAATTTGCAAACATTTAAATTGAGTTATCCGTAACAGAGAAATTGCGAAAAACAAAAAGAGAAAGTTTGACAGCAATCTGGGAAAAACATGTATTGTATCGCGAAAAATATACAACAAATACCGAAAACTGTATGATAACTGAAAAAACACACATATACAGATCTTGAAAAAATCGTAATTCCCGAAACTAATAAACTCTTGAAAGATGAACCGGGAAAATATTTAATAATTTATCAGGATATCGTTTTTAAAAAAGAGAAAATCCCAATCAATTAAAACAGTTTTATTTTTCATTTTTTAATCTTTTTTCCTTCCCTAGATTATATCCTTTGTTTTTAATTAATTTTCTTTTAATCAATCTAATTTTTCCAATCAAATCCAGCCCATCCAATCTCTTCAATCTAATGGTCCAGATTAGTACTACCGTTTTACCACAAAAACCGTTTTACCGGAACCCACCTCTATATATATATATATATATACAAGGTGTACTGTGTAACTGGCTTGAATAAAAGAACGGATAGATACTAACAGAACCTTAAATCTCTCTAACAACAGTAGACTAGGTAAATAGAATCTAAACAAACATAATAACTATATTATTCTCTAGTACCGTCCCGCAAGCTAAACGACCAGTAGGATAGTTGTAACTTCTAATCTAGGTAGTCGTATCAAGGTCGATGCAGAGTCTTTGTGAGAATGTCGGCCAATTGATCATCCATTGAGACATATGCCACATGCAAGATGCCTTTTCTAATTTGTTCCCGAACAAAGTGGTAAGCAAGCACAATGTGCTTCATCCGAGAGTGGAACACCGGGTTTGAACTCAGGCTAATGGATCCTAAATTGTCACAATACAGGACTGGCGGACTTGTCTCTTTGTGTCCAGTTCTCGGAAGAGAGATCGGATCCAAAGTACTTCCGCAGATGTATTAGCTAGGGCCTTGTACTCAACCTGGGTGGACAAGCATGCGATGGACTTTTGTTTGCGCGAGCTCCAGTAGATGGGTGTGCAGCTGAGGTATAGTATGTAGCCTGTCGTGGAAATGTATCTATCTTTGTCCCCTGCATGATAGGCGTTTGAATACCCATGGAAGGTCAACAGAGAGCTCTTGGATATGCGGATGTCGTAACCTGCAGTGCCAGCTAAATAACATAGGACAAGCTTCAAGGGACTCCAGTGAACGTTGGTTGTGTTGTTGCATAAACTAAACGAAAGCTATATCCGGGTGTGTGAGCCTCAAGTATTGTAAGCTCCCTACAACGGTTCGGTACTCAGTGGGACACGGTAATGGTGTGCCTTCTGACTTTAGTAGAACAATGAAAGCGGATAGTGGAGTAAGACTAGGCTATGTTTCATGCATGCCAGACCGGGTTAGCAATTCACGAATATACTGCCGCTGAGTAAGGAAGACACCATCAAATTCTGGAATGACTTCAATTGCAAGAAAGAAGGTCAGATTTCCTAAGTCTTTTAGGCTGAATTTGTCACCAAGTTGGGCAATTAGTTGTGAAACCGCTATAGGTGAGTTACCGGTAACAATAATATCGCCGACATATACCAAAAGATAGATCATGTGCGGACAGCGACAATAGATAAACAATGAAGCATCGGAAACAAAGTTAATGAACCCGACTGAGAGGAGAAATGTACGTGGGGCGGTGTACCACGCACGAGGGGCCTGCTTGAGGTCGTACAAAGCTTTCCGAAGGCGGCAGACATGATTCAGATTGCTTTTGTCAAGAAATCCCAGAGGTTGAATCATGTAGACTTCATCACTAAGATCACCTTGCAAAAACGTGTTGTTTATGTCTAGTTGTCGTAGTTGCTAGCCATTATGAATAGCAAGTGTTAAGACCACCCAAACCATAACCGACTTAACAACGGGGTTGAAGGTCTCGTTGCAGTCCCAACCTGGGTGTTGGTGGAATCATTTAGCAACAAGACGCGCCTTGTATCTGTCCAATGAACCGTCAGGACGATGTTTGATGCGGTATACCCATTTACACCCAACAAGGTTATAATTCAGGGAAGATGGAACCAAATCCCAAGTGCGCTTTTGCTGAAGAGCGTCATACTCGGCATGCATAGCACTTCGCCAGTCCGGATCACGCAGTGCTTGGATGATGGTGGTGGGTTCAGATGGTTCGGTGGCAAGGCTAACAAAATTCAACTTATTTATAGGCTTTCAGATAGTGTTAAGTGACCATGTGATTATTCCTGTAGGAGGTGGGCATGTTGGAGTTGTGACAAGGCTTGGATTTGGTTGTTGGGCTTGTGGAGAGGTTGGTTGGAGTTGGGCCTATTGTGGAGTGTTTGAGGAGGGATGTGGGGCGGGTTGTATTTGTACAAAGGAGTGGGTCGCATCATTTGATGTAGAGGGAGTGGTTGGTGTAATATTGGGTTGAGATGGAGAGAGTGTAGCATATTGGGCCGACAATGTTATTTGGGGTCTCCGTTTGAGTTGGGCTCTGAAGGACAGGGATATGCAAAGTGGTTCGCCGAGTTTGTTGAATTTGTGGTGTTGAAATTGGAGTTTGTAGCTTGAATGGAAATATGGCTTCTGAGAACTGCACATGCCTAGAGACATAAATTCGCCCCGTTTTTAGATCCATACAATCGTATCCATGATGATATGCTTCATATCCTACAAAAAGACATTCAACAGACTTCGAAGCAAGCTTGTGATTAGCGTATGGTTGTAACCAGGGAAAGCATAAACAACCGAAACTCTTAAGCTTATGATAATCCGGGTTAGTTTTGAGGAGCTTGTGGTATGGTGAGGTATTTTGTAGGATAGGTGTCGGTAGGTGATTAATGAGATAAGCCGTTGTTGTCATGGCAAATGGCCAATATTTGGCTGGGAGGCCGGAATGGGTTAGAAGGGAGAGTCCGGTTTCGGCAACGTGACGATTGTGTCGTTCCGAAATTCCATTGTGTTCGGGAGTGTGTGGCGGTGTCGTTAAGTGGCTGATCCCGGTTTCGGATAGGTAGGGGTGCAAACCGATGTATTCGCCACCGTTGTCCGTATAAAGGATTTTGACCTGGGTTGCAAAGAATTTCTCAACAAGGGTTTTAAATTGGGGAAATAAATATTTAATAACTGATTTGTGTTTAATAGGGTATAACCACATATAACGAGTAAAGTGATCAATAAGCAAGCATTAATTATTGAGGCCATCAATAGAAACAACTGGAGAAGTCCAAACATCCGAAAATATTATTTCAAATGGATAAGTTCAAACAAGAGTGGACTCATGAAAAGGCAATCAAATTGAGAATATTTTGTAGACCTTAAAGAGAAACATTGTTGAATGAGCTTAAAGGTTGATGTAGACGGGTGAGCCAACTTGTGATGCCAGGAGAGCGGAGATTAAAGGTTGAGTGACTAGACGGAGGGACGAGTCCACTTATAGACAACATCGTAACACTTCCCGCTAAGCTTCGTTTGGTGAGTTTGAAGATCCTTCATGACAAATGAATCAGGAAAAAATATAAGGTATGAGTTTGTTTGAGAAGTAAGTTTTGAGACTGATAATATGTTATGTTTCATGGATGGAACATAAAGGACATGTGGCAAGGATATATCAGTAAGATTAAGAGTACCGGAATGAGTTATGCGCAAACCTGAACCGTCGCCAACGAAGAGCGAATCGGGGCCGAAATAAGGATGGTAAAGCGCCAAATTGTTCAAGTATGTGGTCACGTGATGAGTTGCACCGGAGTCAACCAAGAACTCGGTTTAAGGAGGGCTAGACGAGACTGTATTGCCCTGCGGTTGCGACGAACCTGAGCGCTGGCTGAAGTAGGTGACTGGATGTGGGGAAACTATTGCTTGAAAGCTCGGCAGTGAGTCATTGTATGGTCAATGATCTTGCACCACTGACACTTTCCGAGGGAAGGCTTCTTTATTGTCCAGCGTTGATGGGCGTGCTGCGGATTCCACTTTGAAGCTGAGGGAGGAGCGTTAAACTGAGGTGGATGTGGAGGCGCTCTCGTCTGATTGACATGGGCCTTTAGGGCAGTAATTAGGCCTGAAGACAAATTTTGGGCCGACTTAATGGATAGCTCCTTGTTAATGAGTTTTTCAGGTAACTCATATAAAGCAATTGGCGTATCTCTGGCATTTACGTCGTCCACCACGACATGATAAGCATCGTCCAATCCACGAAGTACGTAGTCAGTCACGTCTTTATCAGAGATCGGCAAGCCAATTGATGCTAGAAGATCAACCACCGTTTTGATCTGGTTCATATACTCCTTAATCGAGAGTGAGCCCTTTTTTATTGACCGAAGTCGATCCTTCAGTTGTTTCTTGTGACCACGCGAGGCCCGAGCAAAAGTTTTCTGGAGCACGGACCATAGCTCAGCCGACGTCCATGTTTGAGTGACCAAGGAGGCTACTGAGTCTGATAGTGTGGGTAGGATGGCGCCATACACCAATCTATCTTGGCGTTTCTAGGTGAGGAATGCTGGGTTGTCAGTTTCAACGGGAGGTGTATCGCTGATGATGGTACAAGGTGGGGTTGGATGAGTACCAATCGGAAATTTGAAGAGATAAAACCCTTTGAGAATCGCTTCGACCTACAACTCCCAATTTAGATAGTTAAGAGAGGTGAGACCTGGTGACATTAGATAAGGGAGCGAAGATAAAAAGGCTTGTCTTTTTCGTGGGGATTGGCGATTTGGTGGCTGGATTCAGTAGCCATTGTTGAGGGAACGAAGACGACATTCGTTTGTGTTTGGTAGGGGGATCAAAGTCAGGAAATGGATACAATATTAGTTGTTCGATAACTTGATTCTATATTGAATGATCTCAGTGATATATATATATATACAAAGTGTACTGTGTAACTGGATTGAATAAAAGAACAGAGAGATACTAACAAAACCTTAAATCTCTCTAACAGTAGTAGACTAGGTAAATAGAATCTAAACAGACTTAATAATTATATTATTCTCTAATACACGAAGTCAGTTCGACGAGAAGACCCTCATCCAACCTTAACAAGGAGAAGTTCCCCATTTGACAATTCCAAGCATCATCAAGCACTTCGCGTAGAGTGTTGACTACACGAAGTTCCTGGGGCTCCAACAACATTGACTGTTTATTCATTAGACTATATGAAGAAAGGTTTGTATACTCTAGTGAATAAGATAAAAATTGGATTTAGTAATCGAACCTGAGACAACGATCATGAATCCCGACCAGGAGGATGTTGACTCAATCGTATTGCATACAAGTTTATCGTATTCCCCCACATTTGTACATCATCTCGAACTCAATTTGAAGGCATGAAGGGTGAGATCCATGAAGGACACGTTCCATAAACCAACGGTTAAAGCATGTTGTGAACGAAACGTATTCTTTAATCAAAGTTACAATTATTAAATATGAAATGAGATATTTAATGGAGATTTATAATCCAATTATTTTAGGTAGTCTTAAGTACTTTGCTAGAAGCCAACTATGATTTATGAATTTTAAGTTATAAAATTTATTGTTATTTTAATTGGATCCTATGAGGTCATACTATAAGAGTATATGAACTTGATCAATATTTGAGAGTATTATTATATAAAGTATATAATATAAAGTTATATACGATATAATTCAGAGCTTATTAATGATAAAGAATTATTATTAATACAAGTATAATTTTATATGTAAATCCATATATATAAATATATTTAATTAGAGAATTAAACATATTTATCTTTAATTGATGGGTTGTATATATTGTTGGTTTTCTTTGAGAAAGAATATTAGTTTATTATCTACTAATAAAGCTCTGAACTTTCTCTCTCTCGAAAAGAGGCAACCGGAGTTCAAAACGCATCAAAGATATTGATTATTACTTTGTTTGATATTTCTAATTTATGTATGAGATCGTCCTTTAAATGTTAGAAAATTGTTTCTTGAAATTTCGATTTACTCATCTAAAATCCCTAGAGTGGTATCAGTTACCTCTTATATAAATTGAATGGTTCAAACTTTTGATGTATGTTTATAATAATTTGGATTCAATTATAAAAGATTTGAGTTTTAATTGCCAAATTACGATGCCAATTAAATTACATTAAAAAAATGTTGATTCTGCCCCAATTTTCATAAAAATTTACAAAATTTGGGACAACGAACAATGGCGTATGTCCACAACATGCTACCACTAAACAGTGCACCCACCATGGCACCACATAAGACCCACCACCGGAGCCATCTGACAACATTGATGTCAGATCTGGCAGGAGGGGTCGCCTGGCTATGCCGAGCCCGGATCGGATCGGGGCTGGGTGGTTCCACCGCGGACAGAGGGGAGTGTCATGCACCAGTGCACGGAGAAGGGCTCCCCATGGCTTTGCTTTGCCGGATTTGTGTTAGTGATTTTAGTGTCATCAATACATTTTAGTAGTAATGTGATTTACTAAAGGCCGATGCGATTTCACGTTAAGCTCGGAAACAAGTTAGGGGAGTGCGAAGTGCACGCTTGTTGAGCTAACGAGCTATCGATCACGAAATACAAAGCAGGGGTCAAGGGGGCACAACCCCCTTGCATTCGAGGGGCGGATCCCCTCGCAGGGTTAAAGGGGCGGAGCTGTTAATTAACCAAATTAACAGATTTAACACCCAACCGCACAACTGTCGCAACTGCAGTAACCGCCGTAATTGTTTCGGTTTGCTATCTATAGAAATAGAGGTCTTCGGTCTCACTTACAATGTTGCAAAACTTATACACTTTGTCTACGTTCAAGATCTGTTCTCTTGTGCCTGAAACAGATTGACCTTCTCGGATTATCCTAACAGAGATTTCGTGCAACTGGGCCATTTTATAGGGTCGAAATACTTTGTTCAGAAAGTGAATTAAAATGATTTCTGTAAGTAGTCCAAGATTATCACACCCTCAAAACTCACAAACAAACAAAGTATTTTTCTGATAATCTTGGTTAGAGGAAGTATGGTGAAGGAGATGACAACTAACTTTAGGAAACTGGACAAGTTCCAAGGACAAGATTTCAGACGCTGGCAGAAAAAGATGCACTTTATGCTGACCGCGTTGAAGGTGGTGTATGTTCTGTCTACACTGATGCCTGAAGTGTTGGATGAAGACACGGTTGAAGCGATGAGGCATAGTTCGAAATGGGAAAACGATGACTACATTTGCAGAGGACAGATCCTGAATGGTATGTTTGATCCTTTGATTGATATTTATCAGAATGCGGAATCTACGAAGAAAACTGTGGGATTATCTCGAATCCAAGTATATGGCAGAGGACTCTTCTAGCAAGAAGCTCCTGGTTAGCGATTTCAACAACTATAAAATGGTTGATACGCGGTCTATCATGGAACAGTTCAATGAACTCCTCCGAATCCTAGGACAGTTCAGACAACACGGGTTAAACATGGATGAATCTATATCCATCTCAAGTGTGATCGATAAGTTGCCTCCTTCCTGGAAGGAATACAAGCACACGTTGAAACATGCTAAAGAGGAATTGTCTTTGGTATAACTTGGAAGTCACCTGCACATAGAGGAATCTCTAAGGGCGCATGATGGTGACAAAGGCAAGGGAAAAGAGGTTGTTGGACCATTGGTTAACATGATCGAAGACGGTAAGAATTATAATAACAAGAACAAAGGAAAGAAGCGTGCTTTCAAGAACAACAGTTTTTGGTTCCAACAAAAACCGAAACTAGAATGTTGGAAAATGTGGCAAAACTGGCCTCTTTAAGAGGGATCGCCGATCTGGCAAGAAGCACGACAACGTGAATGCAAGTGGTTCAAGAAAGGGGTCTAAGGACCAATCCCAAAACCAAGGTCAGAATTTACTACGTGATTTGAATGGTTTGATCAAATATTCGGTATCACTAATTTCTGAAGCATTTTATGTGCAAGATGATGCTATTGCATGGTGGATGGATTCTAGCGCCACAACACATGTTTGCAAGGATCATTGCTGGTTCAAGACTCTTGTACCAGTGGATGACGGTTTTGTCCTTTACATGGGTGATGATCATTTTGCTCTAGTAGAAGGCAAAGGAAATGTGGTGTTAGAATTCAGTTCTGGAAAATCCATGACTTTGTATAATGTTTATATGTTCCTAAATTACGCAAGAACCTGATTTCCGGCCATGTATTAGATAAGCTTGGTTACAAGCAAGTTTTTGAATCTGGCAAGTATATCTTGTCAAAGTGTGGTGTATTTATTGGATTCGGGTATTATAATAATGGAATGTTTATGATGAATCTGAATGGAGTTCCTTATGATTCTGGTTCTGTATTTATGTCTACTTCTAATGCAATTGATTCATCTTTATGGCATGCTCGTCTAGGACATGTGCACTATAAAAGAATGCTTGAAATGTCTAAAGATGATTTAATTCTTAGTTTTGATGGAAATGTAGAAATGTGTAACACTTGCATGTTAACTAATATCACTAGACAATCTTTTTAAAAGTATAACAAGAAAATTTGTCATACTTGAATTAATACATAGTGATTTATGTGATTTGCATGCAACTCCATCATTAGGGAACAAGAAGTATGTTATCACTTTTATAGATGATGCATATAGGTTTTGCTGTGTTTATTTGTTGCATACAAAGGATGAAGCACTAGATAAATTTAGAATTTATAAAACTGAAGTTGAATTGCAACAAATAGACTTGATTAAAATCTTACGTACTGATAGAGGTGGTGAATATTATGATCCTGTATTTTTCCAATCCATGGGAATCATTCCTGAAACTACGGCTCCTTATGCACCACAACAGAATGGTGTGGCTGAAAGGAACAATAGAGCTCTTAAGAAAATGGTGAATGTCATGTTATCTTACTCTGATTTGAGTGAAGGGTTTTGGGGAGAATCCATGTTAACGACTTGCTATTTATTAAATAGGGTTTCTAATAAAAGGAACAAGACTACACCATATGAACTTTGGTATAAGAAACGGCCCAACTTGACATTTTTGCTTATTTGGGGGTGTAGGGTCGTGGTTAGACTCTCGGACCCTAAAAGGAAAACTTTGGGTGAAAAGGGTATTGATTGCATCTTTGTTGGATATGTTGAGCATTCTAAAGCTTATAGGTTTTATGTTATGGAACCTAATGATTCAGTTTCTATTAACACAATTATACAATCAAGAGATGCTAAATTTGATGAGAATCGTTTCTCTTCAATACCGAGACCAAGAAACACTATACCATATTCGTATGAATATCTAAGGGATGATCATTCATATGATGTACCAAGTGAGACACTTGAACCCCGTAAAGGTAAAAGAGCTAGAAAACCTAAATCTTATGGTTTTGATTTTCAACTATATTTAGTTGAGGGATCAAAGGATCAGATTGAATCCCAATACTCTTATTGTTATAGTATAGAGGAGGATCCAAGAACATATAATGAAGCTATTAAATCTCGAGATTCTGCTTTTTGGAAAGAAGCAATTGATGATGAGATTGGGTCTATCATGGAAAACAATACTTGGGTATTGTCTGATTTACCACCAGGATGTAAGCCACTGGGATGCAAATGGATCTTCAAAAGGAAGATGAAAGTCGATGGTACAATTGACAAGTTTAAAGCTCGATTGGTTATCCAAGGCTTTAGATAAAGAAAAGGAATTGATTACTTCGATACCTATGCTCCAGTTTCTCGTATCATTACTACTAGATTGTTAATTTCCTTGACGGCTATTCACAATTTAGTGATCCATGAAATGGATGTCAAAACAGCATTTCTAAATGGTGATTTGGAAGAAGAAGTGTATATGTAGCAACCGGAAGGATTTGTACTGCCTGGTAATGAGCATAAGGTGTGTAAGCTAATTAAGTCATTGTATGGCCTAAAAGAAGCACCAAAACAATGGCATCAAAAGTTTTATGAGGTTATTTTGTCTAGTGGTTTCATTATAAACCAAGCTGACAAATGTGTATATAGCAAATTTGATGCATCCGGTAGAGGTGTTATCATTTGTCTATATGTTGATGACATGTTGATATTTGGCACTGACCAAAGTCAAGTTGATAAAACAAAGAGTTTTTTGTCATCAAAGTTCTCCATGAAGGATATGGGAGAAGCAGACGTTATTCTTTGGTATTAAGATTAAATGGGAGAGTAAAGGGATTGTAATTACACAATCTCACTACATTGAGAAAATACTCAAGAAGTTTAATCGTGAAGATTGTTCTCCGGTAAGTAATCCGATGGATCCAAAAGAAACGTTTATGCCAAATACAGGTAAACATGTGGATCATCTCGAATACTCAAAATCTATAGGTTGTTTGATGTATGCTATGACGATCACTAGACCGGATATTGATTAAGCGGTTGGTTAATTGAGCATATTTACTAGTAATCCTAGTAGACATCATTGGCATGCAATAACAAGGGTATTTAATTACTTGAAGGGTACTATGAATTATGGTTTGTCATATGTGGGATTTCCTTCGGTATTAGAGGGTTATACGGATGCTAGTTGGATAAACAATGTTGAAGATGCATCCTTTACAAGTGGATGGGTGTTCTTGCTTGGGGGAGGTGCCATTTCATAGGATTCCAAGAAGCAAACATCTATAACTAGTTCCACAATGGAGTCTGAGTTTGTAGCATTAGCCGTTGCTGGTAAAGAAGCGGTATGGCTAAGAAACTTAGTATATGAGATTCCAATATGGCCTAAACCGATATCACAAATTTCTATTCGTCGCGATAGTGCTGGCACATTGTGATGTGACCTTGTGTTGAAGAAGGTCTCAATTATCCGGTATTGATCGATGAATCTGCAGCAGGGCGAATCCTCCTTTGAACTCGGATCTGATGGAAGGTTGTAGAGATGAAAAGATGGCGATGCGGAAGTGATGCAGATTAAGAGAGTCTTCTCGATCTTAATCTGGTGGATGAATTCCAAGAGAGTCGTCTCGATCTCAGATTCAAGGAATGACGCTAATGCAACTTCGGATGGAGAAAGCTCTCAACAAAAGTTCTGAATTATTAACGTGAGTTCTAGGGCTGGCTTCTCTAGGGCTTTTATATGATAAGCCTTGGAGAAGAAAAGACCTAAAAATACATAAGGGGGCCGGCCATGCTATACATAAAGAAAGGCCTCCTAATGCTTCTCAAAATAGCAAATAATGTCTAGGAAAAATATTGATAAAAGTCATAAATTAGAAATATCGATAACTAGGCGAATAGCGATCAATATCTCTAATCTGTAAGCTTCGGGATCTCTACAGCCTGTGAAGACGTCCCGACTGTAACTAAGCTCATAATGGATCCATCCTCGGTAGTTGGACGTCCATGTCCTGCTACGAGCCTTGTCACCAGTGATTGAGTCGCAGCTTGAATAGCTTTGGCTCGTGCTCTAGTAATCGGGCATGTGGACCTAAGAGTCATAGCCTCCTCCTCGTCTATAGCTGTCAAGGTAGGTGAGGTCACATCATCCTCCCCCACTTGAGTCTGAAGAGTCCCCGCTTCACCCGCATCATACTCTGGCTCCACGTACGGTGATAGGTCAGTAACATTGAAGCTCGGATGCACACCATACTTGGCTGGAAGCTCTAGCTGGTAGGCGTTGTCATTGATCACCTTGACAACGCGGAAAGGTCCATCACCCCTTTGGTCGAGCTTAGACTTGCGGTCGGAAGGAAAACGCTCCTTCTGCAAGTGAAGCCAAACCAAGTCGCCAGGAGCAAAGACAATATTGCGACGTCCCTTGTTCTTCTGGGCCGCATACTGTACTGCTCTACGCTCCAACTGTGCGCGCGTACGCGTGTGCAGCTCCTTGATGTGCTCGGCCAATCTGTCCGCTGTGGTGCTATCGGTGTCCTTCTGAGGATAGGGAGTCAAGTCCAGCGGCGTCAGCGGGTTCCGTCCATAGACAATCTCGAACGGGGTCAGCTTCGTCGCGGAGTGCCTGCACCTGTTATAAGAAAACTCCACAGTAGACAGTAAGTCCTCCCACCTGCGTGGGTTACTCTTCAGAACCGTCCGAAGGAGGGCTCCAAGAGTGCGGTTGGTCACCTCTGTCTGACCATCCGTCTGGGGGTGGTAGCTCGTAGAAAATAATAGCTTGGTACCAAGCTTACCCCATAAGGTTCTCCAGAAATGGCCGACGAACTTGGTGTCCCGATCACTGACAATAGTGCGCGGAATACCATGCAGTCGCACGACATTGTCGAAGAACAGATTAGCGACGCCAGTGGCGTTACTAGTGTTCTTACAAGCAATGAAGTGTGACATTTTAGAGAACCGGTCCACCACTACAAAAATTGAATCTCTACCACGTCGAGACATAGGCAACCCAGTGATAAAATCCATCGAGAGATCTTCCCACGGGATAGCTGGAATCGGCAGAGGCATGTAGAGACCATGTGGACTAGATCTGGCCTTAGCTTTATGGCATGTCACACAACTCTGGCAATACCTCATAACATTGTTGGCCATTTTGGGCCAGAAGAAGTGTTCACGAAGTGCTGTCAGCGTTTTAGTCACACCAAAGTGACCACGACTATGTGCCTCCTCAAGTAACAAATTTCTGACAGAGGATGAAGGGACGCAAAGCTTCCCACCTTTGTACAGAAATCCGTCATCAAGAAAATACGTAGCATGTTCACGACCAGTGGATTAAAACTGCTCCCAGAATGTAGAAAAGAAAGGATCAACAGCATAAAGATCCTTGAGCAATGCAAACCCAAATAACTGAGACTGTAGCTGAGTGATGAGAACGTACCTGCGAGAAAGGGAATCGGCGACCACATTCTCCTTACCTTTCTTGTGAACAATGAGATAGGGAAACGTCTCCATGAACTCTACCCAGCGGGCGTGGCGTCTGTTGAGAGTGGCCTGGCTGCGCAGATAAGCAAGGGCAGCGTGATCGGAGTGAATCACAAACTCAGCTGGCCACAGATAGTGTTGCCACGTCTTCAGAACCCGAATCAGCGCGTACAGCTCCTTATCATACGTCGGGTAATTCAGTTGTGCACCAGCCAGCTTCTCGGAAAAGTAGGTAATCGGCCGTTTCTCCTGCAACAAGACACCTCCGATGCCAAAATCAGAAGCATCACATTCGATTTCGAACCGTCGGGTGAAGTCAGGCAGTTGTAGCAGTGGTGCGCTGCACAAGGCATCCTTCAGGGCGGCAAAAGCAGCATCATGCCGTGGTAGCCAAGTGATAGATGCGGCCTTCTTGGTTAGCTCGTGTAATGGGGCGGCTATGGTGCTGAAATTACGAACAAAACCGTCGATTAAAACCAGCCAAACCCAAAAACGAACGTACTTGAGTAGGAGTGGTCGGTTGTGGCCACTCCTGGATTGCGCGGATCTTTTCTGCGTCCACCTGCAGGTCGTCCTTGCTGACGACAAAACCTAAGAAGTTTATAGAAGGAGAACAAAACACACACTTGCCAATATTGACGTATAAGCTCTCTACTCTCAAACACTCCAAAACAAGGCGAAGATGCGTAGCATGCTCATCTAAAGTCCTAGAGTAAATAAGAATATCATCAAAATAGACTACTACAAACTTACCCAAAAAAGCTCGCAAGACATGGTTCATCAGCCTCATGAACGTAGAAGGCGCGTTGGTCAGTCCAAATGGCATGACTAGCCACTCATACAGACCATACCTCGTCTTGAAAGCCGTCTTCCACTCATCCCCTTCCTTCATGCGAATCTGATGATAGCCGCTCTTCAAGTCAATCTTGCTGAAGAACTGCGCACCATGGAGCTCGTCAAGCATGTCGTCGAGGCGAGGAATAGGGTGTATGTACTTGATAGTTATCTGGTTGATGGCACGACAGTCCATGCACATCCTCCAAGAACCGCCTTTCTTTGGCACCAGTATAACAGGAACAGCGCACGGGCTAAGCGACTCGCGCACATACCCCTTATCCAACAGTTCCTGCACCTGCTTTTGCAACTCCTTCGTTTCCTCTGGAGAAGTTCTGTAGGCAGCCCGGTTAGGGAGAGAGGCTCCTGGTATCAAGTCGATCTGGTGCTCAATACCACGAAGTGGCGGAAGGCCGTCAGGTACGTCGTCCGGCAACACATCCTGGAACTCCTGCAAAACAGACAAAATACAAGAGGGGAGTGCGGACTCTGTAACAGGTAGGGCTGTAGGGAGAGCAATAACAAGGAAACAAGGAGACTTGCCTTGGATGACGTCGGTGACAGTCCGGTGTCGTGACAAGAGAAGCCGCTTATCACAACTTCCTTGTAGCGTAGAACTCCCTTTTCCACCCTTCTGATGATTAGAACTCTTGACAGCGCTTTTCTTTACCCGTTGACCATGATCACTAAAGTTAGGTAATGTGAGACTGATGGACTGGTCACTTACCTTAGCAGAAAGCTGTGAGGACTCCGGAATGGTCTTTCTTGCGTCCGTTGCAGCCTGGAGAGCTTTGTTCCGCTGTTTAAGAGCCTGGTCCTGCAAAATCTCAGTCGGGATCATCGGTAAAAGCATCACATGCTTCCCATGGTGAGTGAACATGTAACTGTTCAAAAACCCATCATGGAAGACGCGACGATCAAAAAACCAAGGACGCCCTAACAAAATATGGGTGGCATCCATGGGGGTAACATCGCACAAGACAGTGTCGGAATAAGGTCCTATAGAAAAAGTAACAGGACACTGTAAAGATACATTGTTACCTGGCTGGTCAGAAATCCAATGTAGACCGTAGGGCTGAGGATGTGGCTGCATCGGAAGGTTGAAGTCGCGGACGACTCTCTCATTGATGATGTTGCAGCAGGATCCTCCATCAATAATCAGACTCAGTGACGCATTCTGAACACGGCACCGGGAATGAAACAAATTCTCCCTTTGGTCAAGCGGAATCCCTTCCTTGACGCTGAGGACGCGTCTGGTGACCAAGGCATAATGCGTGACATCCGTATCATGGTCGCTCGGCCTGATCATCTCTTCTATCAACTCTGCAGACTCCTCCTAGATGTTCTCCTCTTCGTCCGAAAGGCTCTCGTAGTCAGCAGTTTGGGCGGAATAGAGGACACGCTTCTGATTAGGGCAGTCCATCTTGTAGTGTCCCCGTCCACCACATTTGTAACACTCCAGATCACGAGAACGATCCGTACGACCTGTCGGTGCAGAGGTCGGTTGCTGCTGGCGTGCAGAAGGAGGGGGTGCCGCCCGCGGCGCCGCAGATGGCGCAGTACTTGTACGATCCTGTCTTGCAGAAGGAGAAGACGAAGACTGCCAAGGATGCTGGCGACGAAGCTGTTCCTGCGCCAGAAGGTAGAGCTTCTGCGCAGTCTGCACCACGTTGTTGAGGTCTCGAATTGGCAAGATCTCAATCTGATTCCTGTACGGTTGTGACAAACCCGAAGTAAAACGTACGCGAAGAGTATTAGGAGTAACACTTACCCCAGCCTTGAAGTACATGTCCTCAAGTCGAGCAAAGAACTCCTGTGGCGTATCTCGACCCTGAGTAGCAAGTGCAATTGCCGTCTTCAAGTCCTCTCGGTATGTAGTCGGCACGTACTTGCGGGTCATGATCGTAACCAGCTGTTGCCACTCAGTCACAGGTGGCCAACCCATGCGTGCCTGTTGTTGTACCAGTCGGTTCCACCAGGTGCGCGCTGCTCCTTGAAAGTGCAAGGTAACGATCTCCACTTTCTCATGCTCCTCATAATGACAGTGTTGAAGAACATGGCTACTACTCTGCAACCAATCAATGAAAGTAGAAGGGTCATAAGTACCAAGGAAAGGTTCAATCTTTACCTTAATCTCACGGCGAGCTGTATGGGCGGGTGGTGGCGTGTCTCTCTGTTGGCCAGCTGCAGGTGCATAATAATTCTGCTGATGTTGTCGTTGTTGCGGATGACCAACTGGGTGTGGGGGGTGCCGTCGCTGCGCTCTTGGAGGACCGGCATCCTGCTGCTGATGATGTGGTAGAGGGAAACCTTGTGCAACATAGTAAGCAGCTCTGATTTCTTGCTGCTGCGGAGGAGGTACCCAACATGTACGATGATATTGGAGCTCTGGTGGGTCCTGTAGGGGTGGGTGATAGCCTGCTGTAAAGCCATATGCCCCTTCCTCCTCATCCTCAAGGTCGTATTCTGGGAACCTGTCATCTGGATCTGACCCAACAGGGGAAACTGTACTCTGATGGTCAGCAAAAGAATGGACATTGAAGGATTCAGAATTTACCTATTGTCGACTCTAACAAACGTTGGAGGGTATCCGAGGCTTGCTGCCAGATGCCTGCAAAGGCGTACGCCTCTTCTGGTGTCCAGAGGCACGAACATGAACCTGTTCGTCCTCCTCTAAAGACGCGTCGGCATCCTCGTCCTCCTCCTGAAAGTCGACATGGGAGAGCTGTCGCTGGTATGTCCTAGAACGCTGCTGCGTGGTAAGTGTGTGGTTGTTCTTCTTGGAACCCTTATGCTGAAGCTGTGTAGGAGACTCCTCTAACAGAATACCCTTGCCGTTCTTCTTCTTCTTCTGAGCTAAGGTAATCTGGTCGTCATCTTTAGGCGACGGAGAAGGGAAAGCCCGACTCAGCATGTCCTTCATCTCGGCAAAGTTGGCGTCTTGACAGGCAAAGTTCTCCTCATGACGTTGTTGCGCTTCCAGCAACATCTCAACTGATGCCGCCAGCTGATCGACACGGCCAGTGTGCTGTCCATCGTCGGAGTTCACCATGATCCTGAAAAGACAACAGAAACCTCCAACAGAGCAAAAGGCAACACAAGCAAGCAACAGAAAGGAACAGGAAGTCGAACTATCCCAGATATCACAACAAAAACCAAGGCTGATATGGCCGTGAGGGCGTGTAGGCGAAGGATAAGCACACAACAATCACAAAATGCAGCAATAACTCAGCAAACAAATTGTAGATATAATCGCAGGAATATAAGCCTAGATGCTAACAAGACCTAAAGAGCCAAGACAGAACTGCCTGCACTCTAATACCCGTACAGAAACCTCAACTGCAGTCGCCCGGATATAACGGTAGGCAACAGAACTTAATCCGGCGTGAACCTAGGCGTCCCGGCTATGCAGTTGTAAACTAACAAAAGCGGATAACTCACGACAATTGTAAGAAGGATAACTGTAAAAGCGAATGCAGAAACCGACTCAAAGAGAAAAAAAAGTTCAAAACCCCCAAAATCACACTTTTTCAACTTCAAACGCAGTTTTCGGTGCGTAAACGACCTCAAACGCTGTCTGGACCCTATATGTCACGGCGAAGGTGTGACTTGTGAAAAGTAGACGATTCCCTTCGATTTGATATATTATACGTCCCAAACGGACACCAAATGACCTAAAACCGGAGGCAATTCACTTGCCGCAGAATTTCCGATTGTCCGCAGATTTTCTTGCCGCAGAAAAGGAAAGATTCACTTGCCGTTTTTTTTTTGTAATTTCGGCACAAAGAGATCTGGCTTCTTTTTTTTTGTTATAATCAAAAGATCTCGCCTTTTTTTTTAATTACAGAAATTGCCAAGAACCCTAATTGTGTTTTTCAATTGAGAATAGTCGTCGTTCTTGAAGATCAAGGCAAGAAGGTGCAAGTAAACAACTTAACCTATATGCTTGAACTAAATCGACAATTCAATCACCAAATTATCAAAACAAGAAGCAATTGTTGTGTGGAAGGGACAGGGAAGATGCGACACAGCGGAGTTACGATTTTTTTTGACAAATTTCGATTACAGAAGTATTGAAAAACAACACAAACTACGTCGAAATTTTTTGGGGGGATTTTTTTGACACGAAATAGCAAGAAAACAGTCGAAAAAAATTTGGATTTTTTTGACACGAAATAGCAAGAAAACAGTCGTGATAATCAAGGAATCGATTCGACTTACAGATTCGAAGGCTCTGATGCCAGTTGATTTGACCTTGTGTTGAAGAAGGTCTCAATTATCCGGTATTGATCGATGAATCTGCAGTAGGGCGAATCCTCCTTTGAACTCGGATCTGATGGAAGGTTGTAGAGATGAAAAGATGGCGATGCGGAAGTGATGCAGATTAAGAGAGTCTTCTCGATCTTAATCTGGTGGATGAATTCCAAGAGAGTCGTCTCGATCTCGGATTCAAGGAATGACGCTAATGCAACTTCGGATGGAGAAAGCTCTCAACAAAAGTTCTGAATTATTAACGTGAGTTCTAGGGCTGGCTTCCCTAGGGCTTTTATATGAAAAGCCTTTGGAGAAGAAAAGACCTAAAAATACATAAGGGGGCCGGCCATGCTATACATAAAGAAAGGCCTCCTAATGCTTCTCAAAATAGCAAATAATGTCTAGGAAAAATACTGATAAAAGTCATAAATTAGAAATATCGATAACTAGGCGAATAGCGATCAATATCTCTAATCTGTAAGCTCCGGGATCTCTACAGCCTGTGAAGACGTCCCGGCTGTAACTAAGCTCATAATGGATCCATCCTCGGTAGTTGGACGTCCCTGTCCTGCTACGAGCCTTGTCACCAGTGATTGAGTCGCAGCTTGAATAGCTTTTGCTCGTGCTCTAGTAATTGGGCCTATGGACCTAAGAGTCATAGCCTCCTCCTTGTCTATAGCTGTCAAGGTAGGTGATGTCACATCACATTGGCTAAAGCCTATAGTCAAATATACAATGGCAAGTCTAGACACTTGGGTATTAGACATAGTATGATTAGAGAACTAATCATGAATGAGGTGATATCCACTGAGTTTGTTTTGTCGCAACAAAATTTGACTGACCACTTGACGAAGGGGTTAGCTAGGGACTTAGTGAGTAAGTCGGTAATTGGGATGGGATTAAATTTCAGCTAATCTACTAGCTATGATATACCCAATTCCCTCTAATACAACGTTAGAACCATAATTCAATGTGGAAAGATCATAGTTAGAGATTGGAGCACATGTGTTTATCTTCCAAAGTATGGGCTCAGACCTACAAATGATGGTTAGGTTGAAGTATATCTTCTTAATGGTTATTTTGGAAAATTGTAAATGCAGGTGCAAGATTAAAAGGACCACCTATGTGAACATAAAGTTTTGCCGCTTCAAGAAGCTTGGACTTGGCTTCCTATACACTTATTAATGGATAAAGACATGGCTTGTAAAGTGTCAAGTATGAATATTAGAGTGTTGTAGAAACTTATGTCTATAATATCTTCAGGTATTCAAATGGGTTGACAGGTTCAATCGTTGCGACACCCAGATTCTTGAGTATTTGGAATGTGTATTATACAAAGATGAAAAATTAAATCGCAAGACATTTTCATTTATACATTTGTTTGATCCTTATTTGTGTTTATACACTTGTATATATTATCATATATACTGAGTAGATCAAGGATTAAACTAAAATGGGGGGGGGGGGGTATGTTGGTGATTTTAGTGTCATCAATACATTTTACTAGTAAGGTGATTCACTAGAGGCCGATGCGATTTCACGTTAAGCTCAGAAACAAGTTAGGGGAATGCGGAGTGCACGCTTGTTGAGCTAACGAGCTATTGAGCATGAATACAAAGCAAGGGTCAAGGGGTGGAGCTCCCCGCGGGGTTAAAGGGGTGGAACCCCTTGCGGGGTCCAGGGGCAGAGCCCCAGGTGAGCAGGCAAGATGCGGGGCAGCGCCCCGACTTTTTCGGAAAAGGCATATTCTGTTAATTAACGGAATTAACAGAATTTCTCCGAAAAGGTATGATCTTGAGTTTGTTAATTAACCAAATTAACAGATTTACCCGCCCAACCGCATAACTGTTGCAACTGTTGTAACCGCCACAATCGCCGTAACTGTTTCGGTTTGGTATCTCTATAAATAGAGGTCTTCGGTCTCACTTACAACGTTACAAAACTTATACACTTTCTCTACGTTCACGATCTGTTCTCTTGTGCCTGAAATAGATTGACCTTCTCGGATTATCCCAACAGAGAATTCGTGTAACCCGGGCATTTTATAGGGTCGAAATACTTTGTTCGGAAAGTGAATTAACACGATTCGTGCAAGTAGTCAAAGATTATCACATCCTCAAAACTAACATTATGCATGATGGCCATCTGGTGGTTGCGCGAATCCAGACGGCGATTCCTTGACCTCATGCAGTACTGGTGGTTACAAGAGTGGTGTGCGGCTGCGGGCGGTGACCTAATGTACTCGACGACGGCGGCTACAAAGAAGATATACGTAGTAAAAGTAGCGTAGAATTTCTTTTTTATAAATATTTCTATAAAATTGATCCTAGAATATAAATTGAAAATGAAAGATTTTTATAGGTATTATTTATTGAATAAATCAGATTTATTTGATCAATAAATATTAAGTGATGTATTTATGTAATGATTATATGGATTGATTTTGACCAATTCAGCAAAACATGTATATAGCGGTTTCTTTAATTGATTTTGATCAATTTACGACGTATTTATGTGGTCGTTACGCGGAATGATTTTGATCCATTCAACGAGACATTAATGTAGCGGCTATATAAATTGATCTTATTTTATAAATAAAGATTTATTTATTTTATAAGGTATATAGATATCTTATTTGGTTAATTTTGAATTAACATAATTAACTATTACCTAAGAATATTTGATTCTTTTTTGATAAATTAATAATTAATATTAGATATTAATTCCATTTAGATTTTTATTGAATTGAAATAATGAGAAATCGTTTCTAAATTTAAATAGTTAATATGACTAATTATCTATGTTTTATTGTGATAAATCGCATCCCTCACTAGAATTGTATTTTATATGTTATTATTGCATGAATGTTTAATATTATGATATTATTACATGTGGATGTGGTGACTACTATGGCCCAAATTAGGATAGATAAATACTATATGCGCATCGTTATGTTTTTAATTTGTACACGATCTGCTTATCGTTATGTGTTTTTGTAATTTAACTTTATGCAAGAGTATTTATTCAAATTTATGTAATACAAGAAGACAAAGATCATATGATGCTTGAAGTATGGTGATCCAAGAAGTCAAGACAATTGAAGATTAGATCTTTTAGGGGTCATACTAGGATCCAATTTTATTATTGCATTATGTGAATGTTTTATATTTTCTTGCTTTGCATGTTTGTTTTTCTATTTATGAAATTTTGTTCACTTATATATAGACAAACATTACATTCTAAAAGTCTCTTAAAAGGATATTGAGATTGCCTTTCCATATCATAACTACTAGGTTTTGGGAATTCATTGGATAGTTTTTTGTCTTAGTGAGGTTTCCTTTGACCACTGGCTAGTGTGGTATGTATAACAGGGGCATGCTACCTTATTATGGTTACACTCAACAAGAGAAAAAATGCTCAGTTTTGGATCTTGAGGCATAGGATGTGCTTAAACATTAGATGTAGCCATCAACCAAGAATTATAAGTGTGAATCGTGTGTTTTGAGTACTTAATCTAACTAAAGATTGGTTCTTTGTGCGGAAAAAATTAAACTTCTAAAGAAATGAATTCCAAAACGATCTTCTTTATTGATTCTCTTAGAGTTTACAACTTCAAGGCGAACACACAGTTCTTAGTTTGTCTCTCTAAACTCTCCTAGATATTGCCTAAACTCTAAATCAACAAAGATAACCTCAATGAATGAACAACACTTTCTAATTCATTAAGCTAAGCTATTTATACTGAAGGCATAATTGTCGAGAACTAATCTACGAAAAGCTATATAATATAATTAAATAATACTATAAATCGTAACAGAAACTCAAAGATAAAAAAAAGTAGCTCTAACAACTTAGATTGCGAATCTAGGAGATCTCGTGAAAACTCTATCTTTTCCTATATAGGAACTGGGAAGATATCTTTCCTCTTTTATGCGCTCGGTTCCCTTCTCGTTTCCCTTCAGTGCATCACTCCCTTATGTTACACTATAGCTTGGTTGCTCGCTTCCCTTGATTCTGGTACTCGGTTCCCTAACTCTAGTACTCGGTTCCCTAACTCTGGTGAAGTACTTTAAGCGCATTGTTTCTCTTTTTGCTTGACGATCCCTTCAGCCACTTTAGCTTCCTAACTCAAGCTCATTAATTCCTTTGCTCTAATGAACTAATTTTCTCAAAGGCCTATTAATATCCTCCAATAATTCACTCAAGGTAGACATTAGTATATAAAGATGTTTGTTATTAGTAAAATTGAGAGATCGTAGGTTATAGATGCTAGTAGCTAGTTTCTATAACCCAACAATTTCCCCCTTATTAATGATGGCAAACATAGAATCCTGGCATAGGTATATAAGATTAACCAAAGGAACTAACTAAGAAATAATCATTGATTCCCCCTTAACTTGTGAACAATTTGCACTTAGCGGTCTTTTGAACTTACCGTGAGAGTTAGTTCCCCCTTAATTAAATAACTCATATGCTTGTATTATTCTCCATTTTGGCATCATTTAAAAGGACATACTCAATATTAAACAAGGGAAAATAAGTCTAGCACGTTTGTGACCTTTAGAGGAATGATTAAGTGATGCATATGAGAACAGTCAAGTAAGCCACTCCTTGTAAGCATTATAGCAAGCAATCATTTTAACACAAAATCACACTTAATATATTAATAAGCAAGTAATAAGAGCACAAATCACATCTGGATAAGAGAGAGATTTTGGATTCCTAAGGAGTTCTAAGTGCAAAGAATTGGCCCCGATTCAAGTCCTTCTATTCTTCTTCATAATCACTCAGATGATATTCTTTCAGAGGGCCTACCATAAGGGACTTGATGTGATGGAGGTGCCATTCAATCATCTTCCTGAGGCCTACCATGTGCTTGTTCAGCGGAAGCATTGCCTCGAGTGTTCGGAGTTGGATCTCAGTAGGGATTAGATTTTCAAGTAGAAGGGGATAGGTTGGGCTTTGGAGTTGTTCAGTCTTTAGTTCAGATTTGGGTTTTGGCTTCTGTGGAGGGGCGTCCATACCAACGTTTTTCACAAATCGCCGCAGCCCAGTCACGGTCATGATGCTCTCAAGGGTTGTTTCTTTGATTGGTTTATAGATGCAAGCTCGATCATCAGCTTCTTCACAATGTGTGGGTAAGGCAGTGCGTGATTCTTGTGCATCTTGATTGTGATCATGTGGGTCAGGATAAGCTTGGGGGTGTCAATTATACTCCCCTGTCTTGCAGCACGTAAGAGGCCGGCATCGGCGATGGTGATTGTGTCGCGCTTCTCTTAGTGAGGAATGACGTTGTGCAGCAAGATGAAGTGAAACAGCTTCTTCCCAAATGATAGCATATGCGTCCTTATTTCCTTGTACTTGGATTTGCCGACAAGTAGCTCGATGGTCTTTGCCTTCCCAGATGGCCAATTTTTCTTTGGCAGCGCAGCGTACCCTTTGCCGGTCGGAAGGCCTAGGACTTTTGCAATGGGATTGACGTTTACTGACTTAGGATCATCTCCCCACGGAATCTGTGCAGCTGAATAACTTTGACCTGGGGCTAGAGGCATAGGAACTAAGGAGTTATAGAATTTTCTCACCTCGTCCAAGTCGATGGCGAAGGGCTCCTCTTCCAGTTCGCACCAGTGTGTGCGCTCTAAGGTGGAAACTATCGCAGCTACATCAACTCTGCCGGATCGAGGGTCTTCTAGAACCCTTGCCCTATTATCAAGGGATTGATAACCATACATGTACCGAAGTTTTCGTGAGGAGAGGGCATCTGAGTTTCCGATGTGCTTTCCATCAGTATAACTGCCTTGGAGGCAAGGTCCTTGGCCTTCTTAATGGTAGTGGAGTGGGAATGATGGAGAGGGATCTTTTTAGTGAGGGGTGGCTGTTTAGAGACTCTAGAGTGTTTAGGGTGAGGGTTGGAAGGGTAATTTCTCCGTGAGCTGAGATGGTTTGGATGTGCTCACTACTCTTTGAGGGAGAAGGCTTTGAAGTGGTTGAGGAGACAGTGTGGATTGACTCGATGGTTGTGGGTTTGTCTTCCTCCGTAGGGGTGGGAGAGGAGTGTCGGGAGGAAGTTGACTCTTGGGTTTTTAGTGGTGATTGGATGGCCGGAGGAGGTGGGGAAGGAATTTTCTTCGGGGTTTGATGTCCCGGAGAGTGGATTGATGTTGTGGTGATCTGGGTTTGTGGATTTTCAACCGCCGCGGGTGGGGATCTGTATGTGGTGGTTGGAGGTTGTGTATGGGTTGAGAAGTTGGGTGATAAACATTCGAGGAAGGCTTGGTACTTCATAAATTGTTCCAACTGTTTGGAAGAGATGTTTATTTGTTTGACAATTTTTGTTTTTTGAAGTAGCTTGAGAGAGTGAATAAAAGATGAGAAGGACGTAGATTTAGATGAGTGAGATTGGGATGAGTTTATTTGATGTACCATTTGTTCTCGCTGCTCATTTTTACCTACAATAACACAATTAAACATTTGGAACCATTGAAGCTTAGCTTTTCTGGGTTGATTAGTCTTTTGTCGGCATTAGGAGAGGGATTATTGACACGTTTTTGACCTTTGGTTGAATGAGCATGTTCGTGGTAAGAAGAGTCATTCAAATCAAGCACTTCACGTGTGTTGTGAGTGGATGACTTGTATGGCTTGTTACCTAGAGAATGCTTCTTCTTACAGTTATGTATAATATGACCGTTATTACCACATATGTTGCACCATTCATAATATTTAACATAACCGTACTTGCCCTTCCCAGGTCTGAATGGCTTCTTATCCTTAAGCTTAGGATCTGTAGTGTTTACTATGTTCGCTTGGGCTTGTACGTACATCTTATGAGCCTTTCCCCCTTGATACCAGTAATTTTTACCCCTTGACGGTTGTTCAAGTGCATTTACCTTTTTCTATAGAAATTCATTTTTACTTCTAAGATTTTGAAGAGCTTTATCTAAGGCCTCAACTTTTTTAGATAATTCTCTAGTAAGCTTCTCATTGGCACTAGAGAACTTAGTCGAATCCCCATATATGTCATATCCTAGTCCAGTTCTAGATCTAACAAACACTGTTTGATTCACCGTGTTCTTATTGATAGAATCAGTTAGATCGGTGAGTTAATTAAGGATGATACCTAAGTCGTTTTCTACCTTTGGATACAAGTCCTTAGATAATCCCCCTTGAGGTTGCTTACGCTGCATCCCTCACAAGTCTTAGTCACTAAGCTCATTTTCCTAGACTTTACTAATGCCTTTTCCTTTTTATCTAGCCTAGTCAATAAATCCAAACACTCACTAAGTAGATCTTTGACTTCCTCTTCATATTCATTAATTTGTGACACTAGAGTTTCAGTATCTTCTAACAAGCCCTTAATCATATTGACAAGCTCTTTCTTTTCTAGAAAATTAAGGCGAGTAGGGAAAGGGTCAGAAGAGTTTACCTCAGGAGCAAGGGCCTCTGTGTCGGCCATAAGACAGTGGCCTTGGTAGCCTTCATGAAGATCTGCTCCATCGCCTTCTTCTCCCCATGCCAAGAAAAGCGACTTCTTTTCAGATGCTTCGACCTTAGGATTAGTGCATGTCTTAACAAAATGCCCTTTTCCTGGCAATTATAGGTTGAGATCTCGCTTTGATGAATATGATGGTTCTCCTTGTTCAGCTTTCTTTTTAAACCATTTCTTGACCATTTTTGTCATGAGGGCGACTTCCATGTCATTGTCCTCTTCCTCTTCACCATCCTTGATGTCCATATTTTCTAGAACCTTTGTGAACCTCAAAGCGGTTCAAGTGGCTTCTTTTGTAGCTAAGCCCTTCCTCACATCAACGTTATCTTGATGGAAAAACTTGCCAAATATGTCAACCACCGGGATCTTCTTACAATCTGGAGACATAAGAGCAATTCTTCGGGTGAGCTCGAACTTGTAACTCATTGCATAGATGACTGCTAGTGTTTCCTCCCAAGCATCAATCTTTACACCAACATTGTTTAGTTTGTTTACCAAGATAGTGAGCCGGGATTGGCACGCAGACACGCTTTCACCAGGGAGTTGCTTGAATGCATGGAACTTTCTTTGAAGAGTAAATTTTCTAGCGTCTTTCTGATCTTCACTACCCATGTGGGTGGCGATAACAACTTCACACATATCCTTAGTCGTTGGTATGCCAATGACTTTGTCAATTTATGTTCGTGTGATTCCACATAGGATGAGATGTCGATCCTTCTCCATCTTGGCATAGTGCTCAGGCTGTGAATCTTTCCTTTCCTACAATTTCAGAAGCACTTCATCGTCAAGCTCGATTATCTTCCAGCACTGGTAGTCCTAGGTTTGGATAAACATTATTTGCACTCCTAACCACTAGTCAAGCTCCCCTTCGAGAAGCTGATGAGGTTTGTTCAAGGAATCCCTAGTTTGAATTCAACGTTCTTCGTCGTCGCTCTGGAATCAGATCCTGCTCTGATACCAATTGTGGATTGTGTGTTTTGAGTACTTAATCTAACTAAAAAATGGTTCTTTTGTGCAGAAAAGTTAAGACTTTTAAGGCAATGAATTCCAAAACAATATTCTTTATTGATTCTCTTAGAGTTTACAACTTTAAGGCAAACACACAGTTCTTAGTTCGTCTCTCTAAACTCTTATAGATATTGCCTAAACTCTAAATCAACTAAGATAATCTCAATGAATGAACAACACTTTCTAATTTGTTAAGATAGGCTACTTATACTAAAGGCATAATTTTTGGGAACTAATCAACTATAATATAATTAAATAATACTATGAATCGTAACAAAAACTCAAAGATAACAAAGTACCTCTAACAACCTAAATTGCGAATCTAGGAGATCTTGTGAAAACTCTATCTTTCCCGTTATAGGAACTGGGATGATATCTTTCCTCTTTTATGCCCTCGGTTCCCTTCCTTTTCACTTGGTTACCTTCAGCGCATCACTCCCTTATGTTACACGGAAGCTTGGTTGCTCAGTTCCCTTGGCTCTATTACTCGTTTCCCTAACTCTGGTACTCGGTTCCCTAACTCTGGTGAAGCGCTTTAAGCGTGTTGTTTCTCTTCTCGCTTGACTCCCTTCAGTTGCTTCAACTTCCTAACTCAAGCTCGTTGATCCCTTTGCTCCAATGACCTAATTTGCTCAAATGACTATTAATATATTGCGATAACTCACTCAAGGTAGACATTAGTATATAAAGATGTTTGTTATTATTAAAATTGAGAGATAGTAGGTTATAGATACTTGTAGCTAGTTCCTATAATTCAACAATAAGGTGTTATAATTAGTAAAGAGTTTACTTACCTTGCTTACATGAGACTTGGGGAAATGCCTTACTATGCTCGAGTTTCATCTAAAATAGGATCTTGAGATCAGTTTACTCACAAGGGACAAATTATACTGAGTAGAATGTGAAATAACTTAGTTTTATAACTTTAATAATTTTTAGTTCTTGCATTTGAAGCATAATTTATTTGCATACTTTGATTTCTGTTTTGTAGTTACTATGTCTACCGAAAACCTCAAATTTTCACTTCGCTCAATTTTTGAGAAAAACAGGTTGAACGGCGCTAATTTCCTTGATTGGGAAAGGAATCTGAGAATTATTCTCAGATCTGAGGAACAAGAGGATGTCCTTAGTACACCCATTCCTGAGTTGACTTCCACCTCATCTGATGAGGATAAAGCAAAACACAAGATAATTTACGAGAGGTCAATAAATGTAACTGGTCTCATGCTTTTTGCTATGGAGCTTGGTCTTCAACAAAGGTTTGAATATCAGATCAGGATGCCTAAACTATAATGAAAAATGCTAGAGATCTTTTCAAAGAGCAAGCTAGAATTGAGAGGTATGAGACTCTTAATTCCATACTATAGAGCAAGCTTGACAAGTGGAAACCAGTAGGACCACATGTTTTCACATGACAAACCTATTTGACAGGATTGCTAGACTTGGTAACCCTTACAGTATTGAGATGGCAATGGATATAATCTTGCATACTCTTCGTGATAGGTTTGCCAACTTCATGTAGATGTATGATATGGGAGCTATGATTAAGACTCTAAATTAGCTGCATGCTATGCTCAAAATTGTTGAGCAAAATGTCTTGGATGACCCTAAGAAAGATGTTCTTATGGTCAAAAAATGAAGAGGGTTTAATAAAGACCCACAGAATAAGCAACAAAACCAAGGGAAGGGCAAGAAAGTTGTTCAACCCAAGGTACCCACACCAAAAGTAAGGGTGGTTGCTGAGCATGAGTGCTTCTATTGTAAGGCTAAAGGGCATTGGAAGAGAAATTGTCCTAAATATCTAGAAAATAAGAAGAATGGTGCCTCTTCTTCAGGTATTTACATTATTGAAATCCTATCAACTAACTTCATTTAATGGGTATCAGATACCGGTTGTGGTTCTCACATTATTTCAAATGTGCAAGGACTACGAAATAGGAGACAGTTGCAGAGAGGAGAGACAGATTTCCACATTGGAAATGCAGAAGAAGTTGTTGCAATTGAAACCTAAGATTATAGTCTACCTCTACCTTCTTGATTAGTTTTAGAACTTAATAACTGTTATTTTATTCCATCAATAACAAGGAATTTGATTTCATTTTTATCTTTTTGTTATGAGGGTTATGAACCTATTATTGTTGATGATGATTTTGACATATATAAGAATAATATTTTCTATGCCCATGCAATTGAGAATAGTACTGTACTATACATATTAGAGCTCAAATGTGAAGTATATAACAATGTTACCAGAAGGCAAAAGTCGAATAATATAAGTGAAGCCAACCTATGACATTGTCACTTGGGACACATTAGCATCAATCGCATGAAAGAACTCCAATATGTTAATCGTCTAAAATCATTTGATTTTAAATCATTTGAAACATGTGAATCCTGCCTAATGAGAAAGATGACAAGGTCACCTTTTACTGGTACAAGCGAAGAACTACTGAGCTATTAGCTCTTATACATACTGGTGTGTATGGACCTATGAGCATAGAAGCTAGGAGAGGCTATCGATACTTCATTACATTTACTGATGACTTTAGTAGATATGGGTATATCTACTTGATGAAACATAATTTTAAATATTTTGAAAAATTCAAAGAATTCCAAAATGAAGTTGAGACACAACTAGCTAGAAAATAAAAACACTTCGATTAGATTGAGGGGGTGAATATTTGAACCAAGAATTCGACCATCATTTAAGGGGTTGTGGTATTATAACACAACTTACTTCACCAGGTACGCCACAACTAAATGGTGTGTCTGAGAGGAGAAACAAGACACTGTTAAACATGGTCCAATCCATAACGAGTTTTGCTGATCTTTTGACATATTGTTGCGTTCACACTAAACAAGACTCCGTCAGGATCAGTGAAGAGACACCATATGAGATATGGTTTAGGATGCCTCCCAGGTTGTCCTTTCTAAAATTTTGGGGATGCGAGACTTATGTAAATCATTTACTATCTGATAAGCTCGTACCTAAGTCAGACAAATGTTTTTTATAGGTTATCCCAAGGATTTGAGGGGTTATTATTTCTACAATTCCGTTAAGAACAAAAGTGTTTGTTGCTCAAGATGGTGCCTTTTTGAAGGAAAAAAAAAGATTTCTTTTCCAAGATGTCAAGTGGAGGAAATGTTCAACTTGATGAGATTCAACCTGAACAACAAACCCTACAACACGAGAATATAGAAGATGATATAGAGGAACATGATTTTGGATGCTTACCTTCTCAAAGGGAAACTGTCCAAATTCAAGATATAACTTCTCAAGTAGATGAAGCAACCGAGGTCCCACATACTGATGTGGTCAATCCTCCTGTTGAAATCTCTCCAGCTATGGGACCACTTCGGAGATCAAACAGGCTAAGGCGGTAACCTAGACAATATGATGATTTCATTTTGACTACTAGAATTGACGTTCTACTTTTGGAGAATGATGAGTCTTCTACCTATAAAAAGCTATAACGGGCCCTAACTCCAAAAAATGGCTTGAAGCCATGGCACCTGAAATGGACTCCATGTCTAACAGTTAAGTATGGGACTTGATAGATTTGCTGGATGGGAAAAAATGCATTGGATGCAAATGGGTCTTTAAGATCAAGACAAACAAGGATGTGAATGTTTCTGTCTACAAGACAAGATTAGTTGCTAAATAATTTAGCCAAATTCATGGTATTGATTATGATGAAATATTCTCACCGGTCATAATGATCAGGTCTATTAGGATAATCCTAGCAATTACCACTTATTATGACTATGAGATATGACAAATGGAGGTCAAAACCGCTTTTCTAAATGGAAATCTAGAAGAGAATGTATACATGATGAAACCGAAAGGTTTTGAGGATCCTAAGAATCCTAGGAATGTATGCAAGCTTAAGAAATCTATCTATGGACTTAAGAAAGTATCTAGGAGTTGGAACCTCTGTTTTGATGAAGTTGTCAAAAAGTTTGACTTCATCAGATGCGAAGAAGAGACATGTGTTTACAAGAAGTTTAATGGGAGAAAAGTAGCCTTCCTAGTTCTATATATGAATGACATATTACTCATTGGAAATGATTTTCCTATGCCAGAGACAGTTAAAGAATCACTACTAGAAAACAACGTTTTAGCAACGGGCATTAGCGACGGTTTCAATTCCATCTCTAAATATCATCAATATCGATGGATTTAGAGACGAACAGGGAATCTGTCTCAAATAGAATTAAAAACATAGAACCCGTAGGGTTAGTGACGGATTTTCCATCGCTAATCCGTCATTAATGTTGACGGCAAAGAAGCCGCCACTATTTCAGATTAGCGAGGGATTTCCGTTGCTAAGCCCGTCGCGAACAAGGCGGTAAAAAGACCCCCTACTATTCACTCTAAAATTGTGGTGGGAGTTATAATCCGTCACTGAACTTAGCAGCTTTCCTTTTTAGCAATGAATTTCGCTAATTTCGTCCCAAAAGAGGCGCTCTAAATAGCCTCCTCAATATTTGGCGAGAAATTGCGATGGCTTGTAATACTTGTCACTAAAAGTTACATGACTTCAATGTTAGAGACGGATATTGTGAAGTTTGTGGCTAACCGTATCAAATTTTCTTAATTTTAGTGACAAATCTTGTGATCCGTTGCCAAAATTTGAGGACCGAACATTTGCGACGGATTAGCGACGGAGTGCCCGTCACTAATCCGTCTTTCTCTATTTAACCCAGCCCTAACTTGAGAGAAATGCGTCGCTCCTCCCTTCTTCCCAACATTTCCCCTTTTCCCTTCTCCCTGCTCCCGTTCATCTCAGGCCACCACGCTCCCCTTCTCCCTAGATTTCCTCTTTTCCCTTCTCCCTTCTCCCGTTTGTCTCCGGCCACCAGGCTCCGTCTTTGGCGAGTTTTCCTCCTCCCAGATACCCCCTTTTCCTCCTCTTCCCGTTCGTCTCCTGCCACTGGGCTCCATTCGACCCCCTGCACTGTTCCACCAGCGGCACTGTTCCACAACCGGGCGCCACTGTTCCAGTTCGTCGTCGTTGTTCCAGTTCGTCGTCGGTGTTCCACCACCGGCCTCCTCTTCCCGTTTAGCCCCACACCTGTGTTGTTCCACCACCGGCCTCCTCTTCCCATTCGGCTCCCCACTGGCACCAGCCCTTTTCCCTTTCCCCAATTCGTCTCCGACAGAGATAAGGTAATTTTTTGTTTTAGTTTAATTAATATTTATAATTGTTAGTAATTTTGAGATTTAGGTTTCTTGAAAATTATTGAAATATTAGAAATATATAGGCAACTTGTTAGAAATAAAATGAATATTTAGAAATTAATGAATATTTTTGAGACTTAGGATTTTTGTGAATTAGGATTTTTGAGAAATTAATGGATATTTTGAGAATTATGATATAATGAATGTTTAGAAATATATAGGTTAATTGTTAGAAATTATTGAAATATTAAAATTATTAAATTTCTTTTAGATATTGAATTTTTTTGAATATGTAGGATCGTTAGAAATAAAATACGATATCTTGAAAATGAGAATTAGATTGTTAGAAATATATAGGATTTTTAAATATTTTGTGAATATATATGATTGTTAGAAATTATTGAAATGTTAAGATTAGTAAAATTCTTGTGAATATATGATTTTTGAGAATATATAGGATTGTTAAAAATAAAATATGATATATTAAGATTATTAAAATTCTTGGTGTACATGTAATACATTAAAAATAAATTAGAGAATGTGATTAGATGTGACATAGCCAATGTGAGTTCCGTATATATATATACAACTAGAGAATACGATTAGATGTGAACCCCCACCTAATTATTTGCGCTACAGAAATGGATCAAGATCGTAGTTGGATGTATCAATGACTCACAAGAGGGTTGTTAACCCCAGGATTTCACGAGAAAGTGAAAGATCCATTTTGCCTTAGGTCATCCAACTTGTATGACTGAAGTACATATTAAATGCCCCTGCTCTAAGTATGTGTGTAGTAATAAAAGGTATTCAAATACCAATGATGTTGAATTACGTATTTTGAAGAATGGTTTTGTGAAAGATTACCAAGTATGGGTTTTTCATGCGAGGGGACCGTGTTGAATCCCCCTTCTCTAGCGGAGAATGATGTCGAGAGGGTTGAGTTCGATTCCACTCAAAGAATGATTCTCGATGCCACCGGTCCAGAAGTAGTCTTCCAGGAAGATGAGCCCTTGAATACAGAAGCTCTGAAATTTTTTGATATGATGAGAGCGACCGAACAAGAAATATGTTCTGGTAATAGAAGACACTCCCTGTTTCCTGTATTTGCTAAAATGATGGATATCAAGTGTCGACATATGAGTTCAATAGGTTTAATGGATGACATGTGCGAATTCATACAAAAACTGCTCCCGGAGGATAACAAGATGCCAACAAATTTTGCTAACATAAAGAATTTGGTTAAGGGTTTGGGTTGACTATTGAGGTTATTGACTGTTGTCAATATAACCGCATGATTTACTGGGGGTGGAAGATGCAAATCAAATGCATTGTTACGTTTGTGATTACCCACGATGAAAACCTGTGACCCAAGGCAAATAAAAAAAGAAGAAAGGCTAGAGTTTCCTACAAGAAAATGTTTTATTTTTCAACGACTCCAAGGCTACAGAGATTGTATGCTTCGAAAGTAACTGCCCAACATATGACGTGGCACTCAGACCATCAGATAGTTGGTGACAAGATGTGTCACCCATCCGACTCTCCGGCATGGAAACATTTTAGTGAGCTGTATTATATTTTGTCAATGAAGTGAGAAATATCATCTTAGGCTTATGCTCTTATGGTTTTCAACCATTCAACAACTTCGGGGAGCAATATTCATCATGGTCGGTCATTTTAACACCCTACAATCTCCTCCCTGACATGTGCATGAAGGATGAGTTTATGTTTTTGACAGTTTTGGTCTCGGGGCCTAGAAATCCAAAACAACAAATGGATATTTTTCTACAACCGTTGATTGCAGAGTTAAACCAATTGTGGGAGTGTGGAGTCACAATATACGACGTTCATAAACGCCAGAATTTCCAACTGAAAGTGGCTCTTATGTGGACAATTAACGATTTTCCCGCCTATTCTATATTGTCTGGCTGGAGGACTGTTGGTAGACAAGCATGTCCTTACTGCATGGAAGAGACAAATGCATTCACGTTGATCAAGAGTGGTAAACAGTCGTGGTTTGATTGCTCCCAAAAGTTTTTGCATCCGCATCATTCATTTCGCAGAAATGTCACTGATTTTCGTAAAGGCAAACAAGAGGAAAAGGAAGAGGAACTTGATTGATGTAGAGTTCAATGTGTTATATAGTTTTTCATTATATGTAAAACTTTTTTATTTTAATGTTTTGTAATTAGTTGTAGTTTACTTTCGACATTTTAATATGTTAAGTTGTTAATTATATTTGAAACTATCCATTTTAATATATATGGTTGAAGATATGAGAGGTAAAGGAGGTACGGGTGATCCCACTCGAGCCGGTCGTGGACGCGGCTGAGGTCGAGGCCGAGACCAAGGACGGGGTAACCCGTCCTTGGGTGTCCCCAAGGACGAGCCGGTCCAGGATAGTCCAGCAGAGGGCGACCAGACCGTACCTATTGAGTCACGGGTAGAGTTGGATGTCCGTGGTAGAATACTATGTTATCCAGACCCCAGCTGGTCTATGCTGCATGACTTTGGACGAGTCTCCCATTCTATGTGGGAGATCTTCTAGAAATGCTTTTTTTGAACGGTAGGGCCTATCAGTTTCTTACTTCTGAGGAGACCGGTTATTATTGGGAGGAGTTTAAGGTAATTATTTATCCATTTTTTAATATTACACTAATGTACAAATGCAAACTGAAACATATTTTTAATGTTTTGCAGAAAGAATATTTTTGGGACGAGACCCAATATAGCGTGGCCTATATCAAGAATGTATTCTTGAGACACTAAGTTTCAAATCTATGTAATGAGTGAATTGTTAGCTTTACTTTGTAATTCTTGAGACATGCGGCAAATAGGTATAAGGACGTCATTGACAAGATGAAGACGTCGAGTGTGCGACATCACTCTTTGAGTGAGGAGGTTTGGGATGCCGAGAAGGCCTTCTGGGATTCAGAGGAGCAAAAGAAGAAGAGCAGAATGACTCATTTCAATCGAATGAGCGAGCATGAAGGTGAAGGCACTGGCATAGTGAGCCATACAGGAGGATCATGTGCCTTCATCAAGCATTTCGACATCATGGTTTGATTTTTAATTTTATATTGTTCATATATAGAATTTTTTAATTTTCTATCAAACTAATAATTTGTATTATTTTTGTTAGTCTTGAGAGCTCGGTCACAATCCGAGAACCACAGAGCTATACACTCATACACACACTTCGAGGAAGGACAAGGACAAGAGTGTCCTGGTGTACCCGAGGGCTCAGAAGATGATGGTAATTCATAAACTAATAATATTTTATTCGTTTTTAGTACCTAACTAATATGTTTTTCAATATTATTGTAGGATGTGATCGCCTAGAAGCTTGTTGTTGCGTCCCAGCCGCCGACCGGAGTGGGTGGTTGCTTGAGCAGAGTTGACGTGGATGAGACGCAACTGTTTCTGGAGATTGAGGGCGTGAACAAGAAGCATCGGGTGTACGGACTCAGTTCAGCGGTCGGTGCATGTATCGATGCATCTCATAGCATGACGCATCGACCCAGCTCATTTCAGCCCAGTTCATCCTTTCAGGTTAACGAAGAGGAGGTTCAACGTCGTGTTCAAAAACTCCAAGCACAAATGCAAGCGAAGATGCAACAAATGCAAGCGCAATGGCAAGGGAAAATGCAAGCGTAATTCCAAACACAAATGCAGGCAAAAATGACTGAGTTAGTCCGGGTGAGGTGGCCAAGCTGATGCCGACCCTTCCTCCAGAGTATCGCCCACCACTAGGAGACGACGACGACGACAAGTCTTAGTATTTTACATGTTTTATTTCTAAAATATATATGATCTGTACAAACTATGTTTGTAATGATTTGTATGTTTGTTTAAAATGACAATGTCGGTTTTATTAATGTTAATATTGGATTTTCCTAATAATATCGTGTTCGGATAAACTTTTTATTGAAAATGCAAAATGACGTGATTAATGACGATGTGGAGACGGAATAACGACGTGGAGATGGAATAAGGAAGGATTAACGACAACATGGAAATGGATTGTTATCAAAAAGCAACATCGCGACGATGCTGTAACAACGGATTTTGCGACGAATTTATGTCCCAAAATTTTCTTTTTGCGACGGACTTCCGTCGCTAACTCTATCGCCACATCGTCTCCTTTCTGGTGCCCGAAGATGAGATTTGCGACGGATTTCCGTCGCTATAGCCGTTGCCATAAAGTCTCCATTTTTAGCTCTCGGAGATGATAATTGCGACGGATTTCCGTCGCTATAGACATCGCCACATAGTCTCCATTGTTGGCTCCCGGAGACAATAATTGTGACGGATTTCCGTTGCTATATCCATCGCAGATTGGCGATGGATCACCACTTCCGTCGTAAAAAGAATTCAGCGACGAAATTGAGGTCGACCGACCCTATTCGTCACGAAACAGTCACTAACATTAGTTAGCGACAGATTAGGGTTGATTAGCGACGGAAAAATCCGTCGCTAATCAGCCATATTCTAGTAGTGAATGGCTTAAGAAGAATTTCTCAATGAAGAATCTAGGAGAGGCAGAGTACATACTAGGCATAAAGATCTATAGAGATAGGTCTAGGAGACTTATTGGTCTAATCCAAGGAACTTATATAGATAAAGTCCTTGCTATATTCAATATGATAAATTCCAAGAAATGATTTTTTCCATCATGGCTTACATGTCATCAAAATCCAGTGTCCTAAGACACCTGGTGAAATTGAGAAAATGAGTAGAATTCCCAATTCCTCAACAATAGGGTCTATCATGTATGCCACGACTTGTATCATCCATATGTTGTACACGCTTCAATCAAACCCTAGAGAGGCACATTGGTGTGCGGCCAAAAACATTCGACTTAAGAAGGACTAAAGATGACGTATTGATGTATGGAGGTGATGACGAGTTAATCATCAAGGGCTACACTGATGTAATTTTCCAAACAGCCAGAGATGATTTTGAATCTCAGTCAGGATATGCCTTCATTTTGAATGGAGGAGCCATCAATTAGAAGAGCTTGAAGTAGGGGGCAATAGCGGATTCTTCAACTGAAGCAGAGTACATTGCTAGTGAAGCGACTAAGGAGGCGGTCTCTATTAGGCAATTTATAGCTAAGCTCGGTGTTGTTCCTAGCATTTCTATAGCAATTGGCATCTATTGTGACAACAATGGCGCCATTGCTCATGCCAAGGAACCTAGTTCTAGCTCTATATCTAGGCACGTCCTACAAAAGTACCACATGACCAGAAACTATGTTGATAAAGGTGATGTAAGGATGTGCAAAGTGCACAGCGACGACAACATTGTAGATCCTTTAACCAAACTTATCCTAAGCCCAAGCATGAGAGTCACACTTGGGCCAAAGGGCTCAAACACATTGGAGAGTTGTTTTAAAAAAAATATTTTATGATAAAACTTGTTTATTGTTATTACAAATATTTATGCTTGATTAATATATATATGATTATCATATTATTAATATTTAAGTACTTGTAGTTGAATAGAGTATCCAAATAATTTTGTAGTTAACAAATGGGTTCAGTAAAGCTGTTTTGATGAATGAAGCCCCATTAAGTGAACTGAAATTACAAAATTTATCCGTGGTCTTAGTCATTAACTTTGATACAAATGACTTAATACTAGATCATATTGTGAGATTGATTGATAACACTGGGTTTCATATATTTTGGGACATAGAGATGTCTAATCAATTACATAGGTGTGTATGGTGATCCATATCGGACATACCGCTCTTAGGACTTTATGAGCGCTTATTGTAGAGTTCTAGGATTATTCATGATTGGTGATTTCCTTAGACATGAGTATGATATAGTCTTCATTTGAATGTTGGAATGTCATTGACGCTGTCAAACGCTAACCGTAATAAGTTGTTATAAAAGCAGTGATTGGGATTGACAAAAGTTAAGTGGGAGATGTAGTCTTACAAGATTAAATATGTCCTCCTATTCCATGTATACCACGATGCCTTTGGAAAGGAATGGTGTCTCAACCACTTGAAGAGTGAGAACAGTGAAAACGCATGGCCATGTTTAGATGGATTATTAGTAATCATCTGTACTAAAAGTTCGATCTCAAGAGTTCAAGAAATATATATGACGATAAAGATGAGTTTCATCATATAGTCAAATAAGACACTAAGTGAAAAGGGAATTTTAACATTGCACACTTGTTTTAAGTACAAGTGGGAGATTGAAGGAATTGTATCATTTAACCAAATTTGAAATTACTAAATATGAAATGGGACATTTAGTAGAGATTTATAATTCAATTATTTTAGGTAGTCATAGTACTTTGCTAAAAGCCAACTATGATTTATGAATTTTATGTTAAAACTGTTAATTCTATTATAATTGGATCCTACAAGGTCACATCATAAGATTATATGAACGGGATCAATATTTGGGAGTATTATTATATAAAGTATATATTATATAAAGTTATATAATATATAACTCAGAGCTTATTAATGATAAAGAGTTATTATTCATACAAGTATAAATTTATATGTAAATATATATATATAAAAATATATCTAAATGGAGAATTAAATATATCTATCTTTAATCGATGAGTTATATACATGGTTGGTTTTCGTTGAGAAAGAAGATCAGTTTATTATCTATGTAAAAAAAGCTCTGAACTTTCTTTCTCTCTTAAAAATAAAAACCTTTGATTCTTCACTCTAGCAATCGGAGTTCGGAGGCGATTCATATCTCTTTTCTCGGTGGACCAACTAGAGGAGTCGCGCTTGAGGCTCTTGTCTCCCTTCAAGAAGTTTATCAAACACACATCAAAGGTATTGATTATTACTTTGTTTGATCTTTCTAATTTATGCATGAGATCTTCGTTTAGATGTTAGGAAATTATTTCCTGAAATTCGGCTTTACGCATCTAAAATTCCTACATGTTGGACGCACCTCCTATCTTTCATACTTATAGTTGCTTGTTTGCACAAAGCCGGATGGAAAAAAGCGCACTAAGGGAGACGTTATACAACCTATGGATGGAGACGAGAAGGTGAGATCGGACCCAAGAAATAGGTACAACAGTCTATGGTGAAGCTCGGAGAACGATCGTGGAAAACATAAAAAAGAGTATACGAAAAGATGAAAAGAACGGCTGCTATACAAGATTAGGGTTAATAAAAGGTAATTTATAGAAATAAATAAATAATAAATAAAATAAAAGTCAACATGAAAGAAGGTCTACTTTTGGAAGAAGTTATGTAAGGAAGACTTATTAAGAGATCTTTCTCTATTTTTTCCTTTCTATTTTTGTGAGAAAAAAAAAATGAGCCTCTAAGATAGTAATTGTAAGTCTACCTTTAACAAATGATGATTTTTTAACAAATGATACAAGTGCTAAATAGTTAGACGATTAGTCTAAATTATCAAATACTAATAGTTTCACTCTTAACAAACTCTTTAGCCCCCATTTGGTGACACTTTTGGAAATGAAAGAGAAAAAAAACGAGTATTACCATTTTCTTAACAAGATATATTGATAATAATTTTTATGTTTGGATATTGCTTCAAAGAAAGAGAGTGTTTCTCTCTTTTAAAACCTTATCCTAATATTGAGAAAATAAATAAATTTATTTTAAAAAGTTTTAATACTGTTTTATAATGTATGATATTCTACAAGATCATTAAAAAATAAAAATAAGTAGATTCGTTTCCCATTTACGTTTTTATAACAGAAAAATTAACAACCTAAGGGGAGCGTTTCGTATTCATATCTTAAGATATTACATTTTTGTATGGATATTAGATATCAGGTATGATACGATATTGATTATATCTGCCTTTGATATGATATAGACATAGCTTGATATTTTTTAAAACAACAATAGTATTCATTAAAAATACAGTACAAATAAAAAACAATATATAAAATAGATAAGAGATAAAAAGAAATATTTATAACATCCTGATAAAAGTAAGTATATGAAGTTATTAAATATATAAATTTGATATTCATATCCTGATATATCAAACACCAAATATAAATATGAACCATTTATATACCCATCTTTTTTTTGTTGATAAAAGGAAAAAATTAGGTAGCTAGGAAAGATCTTGAGTATGTCAGCCTAGAGCATCCTTTCGGATGAGAGCCGCAAGCTCTAAATCGTCCTTCCAATTACGCCTTGCGTCCGGGAGACCAAGTTTTGCCACACGATCAGCAACCTGGTTGCCCTCACGGAAGACATGGGAGAACCTAAAAGCAGGACAATGCAACAAGTTCACACAAATATCAAAAAAGATCTAGTTGATTTCTCAGGGACAGTGCCAAACGCCATTCAAAACGTCAATCAGTCATAAGTTATCTCCCTCAATCTCGACAATGGAGAGATTAAGCTCTGCTATTCGTTTGGTATCTAGTCTAAGAGCCAAAGCTTCCGTTTGTAAGATCGAGAGGTTTGAACCAGATGCGTTTTTCATAGAAATCACGGGACCAGTGGAGTCTCTGATGACAAAACGCATAGCTGCACGACCAATATTAGAAACAGCACCATCTAAATTAACTTTCACAATGTTACTTTTAGGTTTAGTCCAATGGACCATTTTGTCTTTCCTAATTTTCACTTTCCTACCTAAGTCACCATTCGAAGTAACCAAACCACCGTCTTTATTCAGAGATTTAGTTCTCTGCAAATTCTATCTAGGATTCCTTATGAAAGATGTTAAATCCTTGATTTTTGACTTATTAGTTGTTTGGAAAATACATTGGTTTCTCATCATCCAAACCACCCACCACGTCGTTGCAAGAGTAGTAACTTGTTCTAAAGTTAGTTACTTGGAAACTTCAAACGGGATAGATTTCAATGATGTGTAATCTGTTTGTACAATGTTTAAGATAGGAACGATTGTTTGGTCTTCGTTGATAATATGGTTTAAAGTAAAGGGGCATCTAAAGAAGAGATGGATTGCATCTTCCAAGAAGCTTTGGCAGTTTTCACAATTAAGTGGTATTGGAATATTTTTCGTTGAAAGCTTACCTTTAGTAGGCAACTCATCATGTGCTAGCTTCCAAATAAATTTTTAACCTTGGGATACGTGTCAAGTTTCCATATCCAAGAGAAATAGTCCACTTGAGTAGAGTTATAGTTTGTTAATAGTTCATATACTGATTTTGTAGATAAATTTCCATTCTTGTTCGGATACCACATGAGTTTATTAGGTAGATTGTTTGATGGAAGATAATTGATGAGATCACATCAATTCCTTCTTGGTTGAACAAAGAGCGAGATTGTCCAAATTCCACCTTTGGTTAGTTATTAATGTGCTTACTTTATAATTGTTATTAGTATCAATATGGATGAGCAAATTGTTTCATTTAGACCCTGAGTCCAATTGTCCTTCCAGATATGAGTGGAATCTCCATTTCCAAGGAACAAGATAAGACCTATAAAAAATCAGGTCGATGTTTGATAAGTTGCGACCATTGCCAGGATTTGTTTTTCTTTGTTCCAACATAATCCACAAGGTCACAATCCTTAAGTTATTTTTCCTTTATAATATTAACCCACATGTTCCAAGGTTCTGCAATGATCTTCCATATGAGTTTCGTTTGTAAAGCTTTATTCATTACTTCGGCTTTCCTGTATATTAATGTCTCCCTTAACTTTTGGCTTACAGAGTTTGTCCCATCCAGTGAAGGATGAGTACTTATTCCCTTTGTTCTAAAAGAAAAATCTATTAGTTTTATCAAGTTCCTCGTGAACGGAAGTGGGAAGCATAAAGCTTTGTATAATAAATTTTGGTTTGGCAGAAAGATTTGCTCTAATTAGAGTGGCTCTTTCTTCTTGCGAGAAGGAAGAAGCTTTCCATTTTGTTAATTGGTTTTTAGATGATAGAATGAACTCTTTGAAAGTATCTTTATTAACTTTATCTTTTATAATCGGACAACCGATATACTTGTCCAGGGAAGTGGTGATCGGGATATTCAGTATTGATTGAATAGTTTGTCTTATTTGGTTCGTTGTTTTTGAGGTCGTTTGGAAAGCAGATTTATGGAAATTAACACATTAGCCAGAGATTTCACAAAAATCATCAATAATTGTTTTTAGAGTTTGATAAGTTGAATGTTTAGATTTAGCAAAAATAATAATATCATCTGTAAAGGAGAGGAAAGGAATTGTTCTTTTATTTTTAATAATGGAGAATCCAATATTATTGTTTCCATTGCTTTCAAATTGAAGCTTCCTAGCAAGAACTTCAGCGCAGAGGATAAATAAAAAAGGAGACAGCGGGTCACCTTGTCTTAATCCTCTCGGAGGGACAAAAATCTCAGTTGGACCGTTGTTAACAAGAACTGAAAAAGACACCGATGTAACACATTCCTTAATCCATTTTATTACCTTTCTATGGAAACCAAACTTGTTTAGAATTGCGAACAAAAAATCCCATTCAATTTTATCATAAGCTTTTTCCATATCCAGTTTGAGCGCTAACCAACCTTCTTTTCCTTTCCTAGCTCTAAAAGAGTGAAAGATTTCGTGAGAAATTACGATGTTGTCCTGAATAGCTCTATCCGGAAAAAAAGAACCTTGTAGTGGATGTATAAGTTCTTGGAGGATAGTTTTTGTTGAAACCTAAGATCTCATTGAGTCAACACGTCCCGTCGAGAGGCTGAGGTTCACTCTTTCTATCTTGTGCTGAGAGTAAAGACAGTTGAGCGCTCCAAGAGTCATGGGGCTCGTCAACCACCTTGTTTTGTCCTCGAGCGGGTACCTGCAAGACCAAACCCATGGGAGAGGGGGGGGGGGGCTTTCTCTGGATTTGGATCTCCGACGCTCAAGTCAGTTGCAGCTCAAAAGAGGGGATAGATAGTAGGTGATGCTCGAGGGAAAATAAGACAA
>NW_027367059.1:0-62412 GCF_046119375.1 Phyllobates terribilis | reverse complement strand
GAAAACGACTCGGTGGAGGAGGCTTAGTTGTTGGCTGGGGTAAGTTGTTGTGGCTATTTATCTTGGTTTGTTGTCCTCATTCGATTCTCACCTTTGGTTTCTTCTTTTCTTCTTAGGCCGTCCACCTGTGCCTGGCAGCTATGTCGAAGCCATGGAACCACACTGGAAGGGCTTCGGCTGATCTAACCAGGAGCTATAACGAGTTGAGTAACAAGGTGAACGAGCTGAAGGCCATGGTTAACAAGCTTTAGGAGGACACGGAGAATGAGAAGAAGTCACCGCAAGCCTCTCTCGACGAGAAGGACAGATGCGTCAAAGAGCAGACTATCGAGATGAACCCGGGGCTTGAGAAACTATTGAAGGAGCAGGCCGAGCGCCAAGCCTTGTCCGGGGAGAAGGAGGCCCTCTCCATCGAGATTCAAGCATTGAAGGATGGTCATGAGTCGATTATTGCGCATGCTTGTCAGGAGGCGGTCGACGACTATGCCTCTGGTCATCGTGAGGGCTCGTGCCAACGGTTCCTCTCGCAGTATCAAGTGAGCGTCTTCGGTGAAGTGGCGAAGATCCAGGCGGCCGAGCAGGGGTTTCCGAACTTCATGATTGATGGTAATAAGATGTATGACTATCCTTTGATCCCCCCCGAGTATGCTCCCGCTCCCCTTGGCGCTTATGTTAATGATAACGATAAAACACTCGAGGAATGGTCCGTGACCACTGTTCCTAAGGTGAGCGCGGTCACTCCCACTGCTTCTACCCCTCATCCTCCTTCATCAAACGTGTCTTGATATCTCTTCTGTTTCTGAATAATGCTAATGTTTTATGTCCTCGAGGGGTCTGTAATATAACACTTACAATTGCTCTTTTGCATTTGAACTTACTATATACTCGGATGGCGTTCTACTTTAGTTCTTTCTTGAGTCGTTTTAGTTGCTTTATAACTTACTTTCTTCTGCAACCAATTCCTACTACCCCTGCCTTTTTGACCACATGCCTTAGGTGTATGTGAGAAAAAGGTATATGACAGGGTTGCGAGCTCTAATGCTCGACGATATAGATGTCTAAAGTGTACTACTTAAATCTCATTTGCAATTTTGAACAACATTCTGTCATACATGCATACTGCCATAGTTGAGTAATTGACATGAGAAAGGAGATATGTTAATAACATGGTTCATTCAGTTTGCTACATGTGAGTCTGTATGCTTCTTGCTCGAGCTATCTGAGATGTATCGTCGCACGTTCATGCGCATTGTTCCGTGTTGATCGTTTCTACAAACCTTCTAGTCTTATTATGGTGTTTGTATCTTGCCATATGTGATGGAGAAAGTGTCCCTTAGCTTCGGTCGTAGCCCAGCTTCTAGGTGTTGTTCCGTGTAGTTCGACCTTTTTTGTTTCTCGTGACGGGCTCGACGCGTTCAGCGCTCGATGACATCGCCCAAGCTAAATATGGTTGCTCGTGGCTGGCTCGAGGCCCACTGCCTCGAGGACGCAGTCCAAGGTGAATATGGTTGCTCGTGACGGCTCGACGCGTCCAGCGCTCGATGACACCGCTCAAGCTAAATATGGTTCCTCGTGACTGGCTTGAGCCCCTCTGCCTCGAGGACGCAATCCCAGCTGAATATGGTTGCTCGTGATGGGCTCGTTGCGTTTAGCGCTCGATGACACCACCCAAGATAAATATGGTTGCTCGTGACTGGCTCGAGGCCCTCTGCCTCGAGGACGCAATCCAAGCTGAATATGGTTGCTCGTGATGGGCTCGACGCGTTCAGCGCTCGATGACACCGCCCAAGCTAAATATGGTTGCTTGTGACTGGCTCGAGGCCTTCTGTCTCGAGGACGCAGTCCAAGCTGAATATGGTTGCTCGTGACGGGCTCGACGCGTTCAGCGCTCGATGACACCGCCCAAGCTAAATATGGTTGCTCGTGACTGGCTCGAGGCCCTCCGCCTCGAGGACGCAGTCCAAGCTGAATATGGTTGCTCGTGACGGGCTCGATGCGTTTAGCGCTCGATGACACCATCCAAGATAAATGGATTTGTACTCATTTGGCTGAGTGAGTATGGCTCTCTCACTTGTATCGTTTACTCGTCGTTAAGGCTTCGTCAAGCCTTAACGCGTTTCCTCGCCTATCAGATGCGATTGTTATTATTTAATACTTTGATAACTCGTTGGGTTGAGTGAGGATAACTTTCCCACTCGACACCATTTATTTGTGCGGTCTTCCCACTCGTGGTGAGTGAGATAGAGATCTATTCACCCCTTTCTTGGGTGTTGTTACCTCACGAAAAACGTACGAAGTAATTACCTGAGGATTATCTTATATGCTTAACTTTTCTTTTAAACTTATCGTACATACCTCGAGGGAGAGAGGGAGAAATCTCGATGCATCGGGTGCCGTGCGAAGGTGTGAGGAAGTCCCCATGGTCGGCGCTAGTGTTGAAGCCCGGATTTGTCCGTATCTTGCTCCAGCGGGTTGAAGATGGCAACACTCCATCTTCGGGGGCTTTTCTGTCCTTTCTCACATTGCTTTTCTCGTCTGTCGTCTATAAATTTATTTGATATCTTCAATAACCCTGCAAAAGGACCAGTAGCGGAGGTGGGGGTCTCCGGGACGGGCTCTCCGACGCTCAAGTCAGTAATGTATTTAAATATGCACATATAATGTATTTGACAAATGAGCCTTCAGATTATGAGAATCTGCACTCTTCTCATCGGATGACTCCCCCTTGAGAGGGGATAAATATGTCCCTCTAGTATAATTTACCCGCTATAAAGTTCCGTAAATATGGTACATGAGGTGTGGATAAGTCAAGGTTCGCCCAAGACTAATTTATTCGTACGCTCGAACGGAGCTTTAATACATAATTGAGCTAATTAAATTGGTTAGTATTGACTTACCTGCTCATCTCCGTTATCTGATAAATATATGAGAGCTGCCAAAAGCCCAAGATGATTTAATTAGGCAGACGGAGGCCCAATATAATAAACAAGCCCGAATAGCACTTTGCTTCATCCTGCTACAAGGCCCAAGCGGAAAACAGTCCCAAAGTGAGAGCTAAGCACTAGCATTTCACTCCACCTATATGCTTATGGGACCAACTTATGGAATCAAGGCCCTATAGAGCATCAGATGCCTTGCTACTCGGTCCCAAAGGAGAGGACATACCCAAAATCCACTTTGGTCAATAACGTATTCAGTATTCCTCCTTCTTATTCACTGATGAGATTGGAGGCGGCGCGCTTTGACTTTGGCGATGGAGAACCGCTAGGTGGGCATCGACGAGGTTCGGCTACGGTGAAGGACCCTTGACGGAGAGAAGACTCGGGGTAGACGAGTACCAATGAGGGATGAAACTCCTCGCCGATGGTAATTCCGTGAGGCTCGACTCGAATCCGGAGAAGATCGAGATGGCGTGGACTGGAGACCGGCGAAGTTCGAGAGGTTCGACTATGAGTTCGGCGGCGACGCTCAAGAGGGGAGGACTGGAGACCGGTGAAGTTTGAGAGATGGGAGGAGCCGAGAGCTCGGTTATGTTTTCCGGCGAGGCCTTCGAGATGCTCGGCAAAGGCGAGGCTTGAGTGGTTAGGGGAGAGCTCGAGGAGGCGTGCGGAGGTCGGCACTGTGCTTCCGGTCAATGTCGAGAAGGGAGGAGCTTGAGCAACTTGTCTCTGTTTTCCTACTTCGAGCTGGACGGAGGTGGTGATGACCGAATGAAGGTGACGGACGACGCTTATCGGGAGGTCTGGCATTTGATGAAGGAGCAACTTGAATCAAACGATTAGTGTTGAAGGTGGTGATGACCGAATGAAGATCGAACAACACTTGTCAGAAGGGTTGGCAATAGATAAAAGAGGGCGCCGCCGGAAAGAACGATCGGTTGGATCCTCCATTAAGTGGTTGTTCCCTTTAATCTCTTTATTGATTTCTCCATATAATGTATCGTGCCAAAAATCCCTCCTTCTTAACCCTAATGATAAATCCCTCTATTTATAATAATCTCTAGACGTAGAAGGCTTTTGGATTAATTCAAAGTGGACTCTTGGACTTATAGTAATTTTGGGCCTATATTATTATTCTGGTCCAACAGATAGATAGATTTTATGGTTATGGATCTTAATAATATATGTGAGCATTATATTATTAAAATGGTAAAAGTTCTTACGGTTATAATATTTAATAATATATGTGAATATTATATTATTAAACTTGGTAAAGATAGAGATTCGCTTGGCCGACTATATATATATAGGATGTTCACCTTTACAAAAAGGTTGGACGTTGACGAGAACTCTTTTGATAGTAAAAAGAGAGAAACACCTTTAGGATTTGTGTTTGAGCGTCAGAAGAGAGGAGTGATTTTGTAATCCGAGCTCTCAACTTTTAACATAAAAAGATCAATAATGGTTTGCAAATCGTTCTAGCGAGAAACTAGAAGGTAGTGGTTTTACGGAGTGTGTGGTTTTCTCATTGTTGTTTCACTCTAAACACTGTGTTCTATCTTTCCCGCTTTTGTCATTTTGCTGCCTAAACTCTCGGGAAAGATTTTCACCTTTCCCTAATATATTTCCATGACTAACCGATCCAATATTTTCCTTATCGGACTTCAGGTTATATCTCGACTTCAGTCTATAGCTTTCATATTGGCATCACACTTTATGTGGAAACCACAACCTTACTTTCTTACACATTGTTGTTTGTATATAGTAAATCTTAATCTGGATGGCTGATTATTAATAGAAGAATTGATTGGTTGACTGCACTAGATATTCTAGTGATGTATTATTGTAACGATTTAAAGGTGAAAACATTGAATTTCAGGACATTTGAGAACTTGGGGTGTGATATATTCTAACAAAATTTGGCACCAGTGTCTGTTCCTATATTAGCCGCATCAAGAAACTAAAAATGATAATGCATCCCACTTGAACGTTATCATTAGTTTAAGTGTATTGGTGTGCTGTTTTTGCTAATTAGATGCAGAATAACCCATTAGATGCAGAGTTGCTCCCACCTTTAGTTTTTGTTCAATCCCTGTAATTTCAGTTTAATTACGCCTAAGTCCATAACCTAACTTTATGTATTTTCAGTTTTTAATTTTAATTTAATTCTATATTTAGTTCGTTAGTTAGTTTCAGTTTAACTTTTTAATGTGTTGTGTTGCTAATTTGTGCATTTTTAGTTTAACAATGTCAATACTATAGTTCTCTATTCATCTTCCAAAATTACAAAGAATATCATGGAAGGAAAGAAGTCATGGATGTTGCTTCTGAGAATGAAGAAAATACTCCAACAACTAATCCACGGATTGAAGCTACAATTACCGTGGCCTAACTGTCCAAGGACTGAAGGTGTTTTTATGACTACCATGTTTTGCTTAGTCTTTTATTATTGTTGATATTTGGAGTCTTCAATATCTTTGTAAGGAAGTATTTAGATGCCTTGGCTGCATGTTTTGAACCTCCCCGGTCAATATTGGATCAAACAATAGGAGGCCGGGCCACTCTGAGTCTTGTGACTTTTTTTTGGATGTTGGCACTTGGTAGGTTTAATTAGAGGTGCTTTAAGCACTTGAATCATTTGGGTTATAAGTTATTTGATGGAAGGTTTATTGAAATATTTTGGATTTTATGTCTGATTTTTACAGGTAGGATAATATCGGTAAATGGACAGCCCGCGGGGCAGGCCACTAGTCAATGTATGAATGTCCGGTTTAATATGGACAGGCTTTGCTAGGCCCGGGTAAATAGGCAAAAAAAATTTGAGCCTGGTGTGTGTCCATCCCAAGTCTTCCCATGAGCAGGTCTAACACCCTGTAAAAATGAAGGGAAAGTTTTATGTGAGAAATTTTCTATTGTGTGAGAAAAGAGAATGGATGTTAGCTGTAGGGTCGAGTTTCTTGGTTCACTTGAGCATGTAAGAGTTGAAAACAAAGTAAACACAAGTAAGTTAGTCTAATCCTAAAGATTAAATCTAATAGTAATATAAGCTAAAATGCTAGTAGTGCGGAAGTAGAGATTAGCTACAATTTAAGCTTAGTAAATGATTTCAAAAGCTCAGCTCATGCAAAGATTTTTCCAAGGTGAGAACCCTAAGCTTCTAATATGCTCAGAATAAAACTCACCACTAAGATTGTATTAATCAAGAGCAATTATACACTTAAGCTACTCCTAGCTCAAAGTAACTCTCTCTCACAACACAAGTTGGCTTCAGCTGATACAAGTAATCTCTCTCAATCAAGCTCCTAAGTGATATAGACACTAGCTCTCTTCCCAACGACTTAAGCTCAATATAGTTTTCTCTCTAGATATCTCTTTGACTTAATCACTTTACTCCTAAGCTCGTGCCTAACATCACTCCTATGCACGCCTTATATAGTAATTGTAACTTACTACCCTGAAGCTAGCAATTCTATATCTTTCGGCATTGAAGACAACCACCTCAGTGATCTGTGTGATCATATTCGCTCCGGAAATGCATCAACGGCCTCTATCGCTTTGTGCTTCGTTGCTCGATCAACTTAGCTCATCCACGTTGGCAATCCTCACCTTCAACGCGTCTATGATTTGTCCGGCTTGGCGATACCCGTACATCCACTATCAAAAAGTAGAAATCCTAAAAACTCCTTGTTGTTTCCATTTCCCTTAAGATGTAGCTTCAACGGCCTTCCCTTCACTTGACCAAATCTTTTATGCGCTTGTGCAGGATTCCACCTATAGACTCTCGTTGTTTTCTCTATTACTTGTATCTCCTATCTTTTCTGTGAAGAGCAATCCACTAGCTTTACAACGACTCTCGCTCGCTTAAAGCTAGTCCTTCCTTCTTCTTATTTCTTCTGTACATGTCTTATTCTGTCTTGGCAAGATTCAGCTTTCCCTGCTAGACCATAAGCAAGTCCCATCGTGGACTCAGCTAGTCCGCTTGTGTCAAAGCTACTCTCAGAACTCCTTGAGCTATACCTGATTAACATAGAACACACAAAAGAACATCAAATACTTAGTTTTGTTATCATCAAAAAAGCGGAGCGGTTTAGCTAGTTACACACTCTAGCTCAAACCAACTGTTCCCCCTTTTTGATGATGGCAAACCTTTAAACAATTAAGATCATAAAATTTCAAAGCATACTAAGTTAAGTCATAAATATGCAATGAAGCTTAATCAAGTACTTTCAGATATAACAAATAAGCTCAATATCTCGCTAAAAACACTTAGCGAGTATACCTTTGTTCCCCCTTAGAGCAAGTTGGTCTAAAATCTTCTCCCTTAGTTATATAGGTATGTACCTGTTTAATTTCCCCTTTTCACATCATCTGAAATTCAAGTATAACTCATGCAAAGAGAACTAAAGTGGAAAGTGCTATCAAGCTAGCTCATTAACCATGCATAGAAAGTCAATAACCATAAGAATAGCCAAAGTGTAATAAAGAAAGAAAGCGCAAGCATATAAAAACAAGAATGCATAGTTTATATCATTAAAAACCATACACTTTTTATGGCTGGAGTCCTAACGATTACTAGTTAAACTTAGCATGCAAAAGGGAAACAAAAAGCACATCACAAACACATGCTTAAACCCTAGATATCACGCTTGTCGAGTGAGAGCAACTGGATTTCACTAAAGTATAACCATATCATCTTGACGAGCCGTGACGTGCTCATGTTATGTAGAAATCTCGGTCAATATTTTCTCCAAAGTAGAACGTGTTGTAATAAAAGAGACTCGCTGGAAGCTGGTAAATGAATTTCTGTAGACTGGATACGAGAGGAGCTTGCAGCTGGTGTAGATACCTTTGCAGTATCAGGCTTAGCGACTATCTCAGACACCTTCTCAATAGTGAGCACATCATTGAATGAGGTTTCATGGGAAGGCTTGTACAATCCCTCTGCTTTCAGCATACGAGCGATTATGTGCGGGAAAGGGAGAGGCGAGCCATGATGAGCGCGACTAACAGCCATGTGCGAGAACATGATTTGAGTTGTATTGATTAGTTGTCCGGTCAAACACTCAGCCATGATGCAGTAGTCAGAGATAGTTACCAGATCCGGGTTGGTGTTCCTCAGCGTGATATTATTGACAATAATATAGTGCAGGTGCTTGGAGGGGGAGAGATACTCTGTCTTCAAAACATTTGATACATTCTTACCGAAGATAGTCTCCATAATAGCTCTGGAATTGGTCGGCTAGTTCTTCTTGTGGAGGCGACCAAAACCAACTAGAGAGCCATCTGAGACGGGCTCCTATCCAATTGCCTTTGCCAGATCTTTCACCTTAAAGCTCTTGCACGCATCGTGAAACCATTGAAAGTTACAACAGGTAGGTTCACCTGCGGATGAGCTGCTGCTAAAACGGGTGCATAACTGTTTGACTAGATCCAGATATGCGTTGCTAACCTATGTTTCAAGATTGTCCCAGTTTTACATCTTGAGAAAATAAGTGAAGCGATCAGAGTTAGAAGAGACCTCAATACTGTGAAGGATGTTCGACGAGACTATAACCAGAAAGAGGATGTTGCACTTCTCTATGCCGGTAGGAAGCGGCGGGAACTCTAACCTCTCAGTAGGACTCGCTTTCATAGCTCGTGGCGGTTTCTTTGTATTTACTACTACCAATGTTGACGGCTTTGTCTCATCACCTTATTCTTCTTCTAAAAGAAATTCCCCCTCCTCCATTAGCTTGCATTTGCCCATAGATTTAGAGGTGCTCTTAGCATCTTTGATAAGGTGATGCTCAGCTGGGGTAAACTCCTCATCCGCTTCATTAGCGAAGGAAGCAGCTAGAATATTCGAGTGATAGGGAGAAATTATCTGTAGATGGTCACCTGAAGTAGACTTCGCTAGCGTGACAAATGGACCGGTTTTGACTGTGGCGATATCTGATATGACGTTAGAGATCACTGCGGTGACTTGATCCTCTAAAGAGACTGCCTCTTTACCTTCCTCAGTTGCTTGACCCACAGCGAGATCTGTGACACTGACTTCTGGATTTGTTAGAGTATCAATTGTCTTTGATGATGTGGAAATCGTCGCCGGTGTCGATGGTGTTGACGGAGGTATGTCTTTCTTAACTACTAACCTATCGAGCCTATCTTGCTCGAGTTGCTTAAGTTCTAACTCTTTGGTTGCCAAAATCTCAGCAAACATATCTTCCTTGGATGGCATGAGAATAGGGTTTCGTCGACCATTTGGTAATGTGGTGCTCTGTGTTTATTTTAGTGTTTGGGAATTGAGGATTTTTGAAAACGAGTGTAGCGAGGATAATAGCGGAGTTTCTAGAAAATATCGAGAGGGAAATATGGAATTAACACGGTAAAGTCTTGAGGGAATGCATACCCGTGTATTTATAGTGTAACTCAATCTTCCTCTGTAAGTTTCCACCGCTAAACCAACGGCTAAAATCTCTCAACGGCTAACTCTTCAAATCTCTGTAACGGCTATAATTTCTCACTAGAAGCGCTGCAACGGCTACATTCACAAACCTTTTCCTTAAGATTCGCTTTAACGACTACAAGTGTCTCTGTAAATGATGCGTTGTAACGACTAGTAGTGATGCATTGTAACGGCTACGTGTGGCTTTGATGCATGTAATTAGAACTAGATCACTGAGCCACGTAGTTTTTCTGAATCTATTTAGACTAGATTACAGAGCTACATGTTTAGACCGTTACTTTCTCGAGCCGAAAAAATAACCATCTGCCTTAAGCAAACTTCACCATTAAGCAAACCTCTGAGTAGCTCAACCCAAAAACAACACAGACTACCTTCTCAGCTACTCTCACATAAGCGCTTGATCATGCTTGGAGTTTAAAGCGTGTGATATGTGTACCAATTATAACCAATTAAATATGAAAGAATAACAGAAAATACACATTTCACATACAGAACATACCACACTCACACTCAGGATATAAGCTGGCTTTTTGACACAAAAATGAATACTTCCTATTTGTAGAGTTTATCAAGGGACTTAGGAAGCGTTATATTTAATTCGAGCAAGGGACACCGTAGGAATGTATCATTTCTTTAGGCATGTGATATGGAAAGAAGATGATCAACATTCTCTATTTGTGGCACAAGAAGAGCATACAATGGGTCATGACTAAAAGCAATAGCTTTAATGCAATATACTACTTTACCTAGATTGGATTTCGAAATAGATAATGCATGAATAGCAAGCAAGCAAGAAGCACAATCAAACTAAAGTTCTCAATGTAGATTAAACTCCTAATTCATAGTCAAAGTTGGGGGAAACATACAGTGCATATCTTGCTTTGGCTAATGAAGAGATAGAAAACCAGGCTGAAGCTTAAGGCTTAGAAATATATCCATGCAAATCGCCTTAGAGAGAGAGGTTGATGTTTTTCTCTTTTGAGAGTACAAGATATAATTCAGCGAGATGAATAGAGACTCGCTTGGATACTCCAGAGACTCGCTTGAACATATCTGAGTCTCGCTTGAACGAATATATGTAGCTTTACCACATATGAGACTCGCTTGAACAAAGCGATACTTGACTCACATAGATGTACACCTCTTATTAGATAAGAATGAAAGAGATGTGTGTTGACGGTTGAAGCACGTTTGATTTCTTTCTGTTTCAGCACTAATTAAAGGAGATGAATCTCCTCACTTATTGTTAAATGAGAGTAGCATGTAGATTGGACATTGTTGCTTCTACTCTGCATTTCAACCTGCAATGGCAATCAAGCTTTTGGTGTCCAACGAAGCAATGGTTTCGAAGGCACATTAACACTAGATATTCTTGAGCTGGAAGGTAGAACATTGATCAACACAACTCTAGGAGCAGACTCATAATAGATATCATCGTTTAGATCAGGCACTTGATGAGGTTTACCTTTGGAAGGAACTCCTCTTTGTGCTTTAGTTTGTTATTTCTTTTAAAGGCCTAGTACGTACAAAATTGTTCGTAGACAACCCACTATGGTCTAGCTTGTTTTCAGCGAGACACGCTTGATCGAGCTTTCCCTTACCATATTTAGCCATAAGCGGCGTATAGGGCTTTTGCTTTATATGTTTCGTGATATGAATCAATTCGGATCGTATCAAGTAGCTTGAATTGACCAGCTCTCATAAAAGAGTAGCTCGATTAACTTGCTTATGTGTTTTAAAGATAAAGAAGTTGAAAACACGTTTAAGCTAGTCTAATCACCAAGTTAAACACAACAAGCTAGTCAGCTAGTTTTAGAGTTGCGGAAGGGGATATTAGCTACAATACTTTAAACTTAAGATTGTTAGATGATAAGTTCAGCTCAAATTCAAGGATTTTCCCAAGGTGAGAGCCCTAAGCTTCTAGTAAGCTCGGGATAAAACTCACCACTAATAGATTATATTAATCAAGATTAATTACAATACTTCATAACACTCTCTCAACACAATCTGCATTCAGCACAGTACAAGTAGTCCTTTTAACTCTCAAGGTGATTTAGACAACAATCTAACCTCATGCGACCTTGACAAAGAGTAGCTTTCCTCTAGCTAACACTCTTTTCAATTCTCTTTTGCTTTCTCCTTTCAGCAAGTCAGGTTTGTCTAAGCACTCAACTCTCTAGATTTCTCTCCTAAAGCCTTTGGCTCTCTTTTGCTGTTCTCAGCTCATGTGCCTAACATCACCTATTGCACATATTTATTGCATTCCTAATCTTATCCTCCAAGTAAAGCAAATCTATAATCTATGGCAATTAAGAAGTTCATGCTGGCAATCGGTGTGATCGATCCTTTCCCTGGAGCGCATCAACAATCCCACGCGTTTTGTGCTTTTTCTCTTGAGTAACCATTTTTCCATGTTTCCAATCCTCTCCATACCCTTAGAGCTTCCTTAATTTGTCTAGCTTGGCGATCCCCGTTCATCACTATCCAAAGGTAGAGTTCCATTATCCCTTATCCTTAACTTCTCGACCTTCCTTTCACTGCTCCTGAATTCAGTACGCGCTAGTGCAGAATTCCTTGGTAGGACTCACTTCTTGGCACTTAATTACTTGTACACTCTCTCTGACTTTGAAACACGATCCACTAGCTCGCAATGACTCTCCTTCTCTTTAGTTAGTCCTTCCGTCTTCATAAGTCATCACATGGGTCTTTATTTCTTCACACTGCCTTGGTGAGACACGCTTTCCCCGCTAGGCTTAAAGCTAGTCTCCACATGGACTCAGCTAGTCCACTTGTGTCAAAGCTACACTCCTAACTCCTCGAGCTATTCCTAGAAAGATTATCACACAAAACGGACATCAAATACTTATGTTTATCATCATCAAAACAAGCGGAAAGATTGAGCTAGCTAGTTCCAGACTCTAGTTCAAACTAATAATTTCCCCCCTTTTTGATGATGACAAACACTTAAACAATAAAGCACATAATATTTCAAAGCATACTCAGTTAAGCTTAAGATATGAAATGAAGCTTAAACAAATACTTTCAAATACAACAAATTAGCCCAATCTGCTAAAAACACTTACAAGAGTACCTTTGTTGCCCCTTAGACCAAGCTGGTCTAAAATGTCCCCCCTTAATTGAATAGTATGAACTTGTTTACTTCCCCCTTCTGACATCATCGAAAAATGCAAGTGTAATTCATGTAAAGGGAACTAAAGTGGAATAGGGCAAACAAGCTTAACTCAGTAATCATGCATATAATGTCATTATGCACAGTAAAGTAAGGTGTAACCAATTCAAAAGCTCAAGGATATAAAAACCATAAGGCATAAACAAACAAGCTTAGCAGGAAAGCCTTAGAGATTATTAGTAATTCTGATGAGCAAGTAAAAACAACACAAAAATCACATAAACAAACAAGCTTTAAAGCACCCTAGGCATCGCATTAACATGTGAGAGCAACTAGGGCTGTAAAGTACGAGCTTGTTCTTCTTGTCGTTTTGTGATCAACTGAAGTTGGGTTAAGATTTCTAAGAGAAGCTTGTCGAGTGTAGAGTACTAGTTCTGGATAGCTGCTACAATAGAAGCTTGAGATTCGCTGGCAGCAGGTGTAACTAGCTCTCTGGAATGAGTGTGGGAAGATCTGGTAGCTAGCGGGAGTCTTAGCAGGGTACTTAGAAACAGGGTCGGATACCTTCTCCAAAGTCAGCACATCGTTGAAGCTAGTCTCAGACACTAGCTTGTAAAGGCCTTCAGCCTTCAACATAAACTTTATCAGATGAGGGGATGGGAGATGGGATCCATGATGCGCTCAACTTACAACCATGCGAGGAAACATTAGTTGGGCTGTGTTGATGAGCTCCCCGCGCAAGCACTCCACCATGATACAACAGTTAGAGATAGTTACTAGGTTAAGGTTGGTGTTTCTGGGCCTGATGTTCTTGATGATAAAATGGTGAAGAAGCCTGTTTGACGTTGTAAGGTGATCAGTCTTCAACGTTGCAGGGACATTCTTAACAAAAACTGCTTCCTTGATCGCTCTTTAATCTGAAGGCCAATTCTTCTTGTAAAGACAACCAAACCCAACCAACGAGCCGCCTGGTCGTGGCTCTTGACCTATCACCCTATCTAGTTCCTTGACCTTGAAACTTTCTTGAGCATCATTCATCCACACGAAGTTTATAGACGAGGGTTCACCAGAAGCGAGAGTAAAACTAGCGAACGAGATCGAGATCATCTTTACTTACCTCCGTCTCAAGATTGTCCCACTTCTGCATCTTTAGTATGTATCGAAGGCGATCTGAATCTAATCCATCATCAATCGATTTGAGAATTTCTGTCGGAACAATCAGCGGAGCGAGTATGTCTCGCTTTGATATGCCCTGTGGAATGGGTGGAAACTCTGAATGAACTGCTTTAGCCTCTTTCTTTGGCTTCTTTCCTCTAAACTTCTTCTCTTTCTTCACTTTCACCATTGGAGGGACTGATTCATCACTTTCATCTTCTTAAAACAACAACTCTTCTTCTTCTATCTCAATCAGCTTTCGCTTACCAGTGGCCTTTGATGCGCTCTTAGCATCCTTGAATAATTTGTGTTGGGACGGGGCAAAATCTTCATCCTATTCATCCTTAAATGAAGCAGATAGACTCAGAGGATTAGAAGGAGAAGTGAAAAGAAGTTGTTCACCTTGTACTTGCTTTGCCGGAGTAGTATATACCTTTGATTCAATGCTCGACATATCTTTGAGCACGTTGGCGACTGAGGTAGTTACTGGATCATCCACCGACACAATCTCCTTACCCTGTTCAGTAGCTGTGTCCTCAACGACCTCAGGAGCAACTCGCTCTTGATCAGCTGGAGTGTCGGGAGTGTTGGAAGACGTGGATCCCAACACCAAAGCTTTTGGTGTCTTCGGTGGAGGAGCTGTGGAGGACTGAGCAACTATTATTTTGATCCATAAGAGCTCTTTGAGGAGCTCTTCCTTTGTGAGCTTACCAAGAGAAGATTTGTCGAATCTTTTGGTCTCAGGAGTTTATGTGTTTTGGGGATTTAAAGTTGGCGCTTTTTGAGGAGGTATAATAGATCAGTGCGAGTAATGTGAGATGGAGCGAGTTGTAGCGAGTCGGAATATAATGGATCTGAGAGGGAGATAACAATAAAACACAGTAAAGATCAATAACAAAGGCATACCCGTGTTTATATAGTGTAGCTATAACTTCCTCTATAAGATTTCACCACTGAAACAACGACTTAATTCTCGCATCAACTAGCTCCACAACGGATAGATCTCAACGACTATAAACTCAACGCCTATAATCTCTGAAGTGATACAACGGCTACATGCAGACTCACTTTTCTGAGAAGCACTTTACTGAGTGACATATGGCTCTACAAAATAATCTCTGTAACGGCTATGAGAGAGATGCGCTGGCTGCTAGTATGATGCGCTGTGAAGTCTATGTGTGGATTTTCTAAATCCATTTATGCTGGATCATTGAGCCACGTAGCCTTGTTGAATCCATTTATACTGGATCACTGGACTACTTGTCTAGACTTCACTTTGCAGAGCCAAAAAGATTACCTTCCTCATTAAGCAGGCTTCGTAGTTAAGCAAACCCTCAAAACGACTCAGACTGCCTGTGAAGCTACTCTAACACAAATGCTTGATCATGCTAGGAGTGAAAAGAAAGTGTATATATGCACCTAATGTATCATTTAAGCATGTAAAAGAATAACGGGATAATGCACATTTCAATGTAGGGATATAACACACTTACACCCAGCATATAATGAATATAACGTATGTGCATAAGAGGGTAACTGACTTTTATACAAAAATGAATAGTTCCTATTGTGGATGCATCTGTCTCTTCCATGCAGTAAGGGAAGGCTAGTCTACCAGCAGTGCTCCAGCCAAACAACATAAGATAGGCGGAAAAAATGTTAATTGTCCACATAAGAGCCACTTTTAGTTGGAAATTGTGGCGTTTATGAACTTCGTATGTTTTGACTCCACACTACCACAATTGGTTTAACTCTGCAATCAAAAGTTGTAGAAAAATATCCAGTTGTTGTTTCGGATTTCTAGGCTCCGAGACCAAAACAGTCAAAAACATAAACTCATCCTTCATGTAAATTCCTTGGTGGAGATTGTAGGGTGTCAAAATGACCGGCCATGATGAATATTGTTGCCCGAAGTTGCTAAATGGTTGAAACTCGTCAGATCAAAAGCCTAATATGATATTTCTAACTTCATCGGCAAAATCAGAATGCATCTCACTTAAACATTTCAAGGTCGGAGAGTTAGACAGGTGACACATCTTGTCACCAACCATCTGATGGTCTGCGTGCCACGTCATATGATGGGTAGTTGCTTTCGAAGTATATATTCTCTTTATCCTTGGAGTTATTGGAAAATAAAACATTTTCCTATAGTGAACTTTAGCCTTTGTTCTTGCGGATTTGCCTTGTGTCACAGGTTTCCACCGTGGGTAATTACAAAGTTTGCAATGCGTTTGATCTGCATCTTCCTCCCCCCAGTAAATCTTGCAGTTATAGAAACAACAATCGATAACATCAACCGGCAACCCCAAACCCTTAACCAGTTTCTTTATGTTAGCAAAATTCGTTGGCATCTTGTTGTCATCCGGGAGCAGTTCCTGTAAGAATTCGCACATGTCGTCTATTAAACATATTGAAATCTGATGTCGACACTTGATATCCATAATTTTAGCAGATGCAGAAAAAGGAGAGTGTTTGCTATTACCAAGCCATATTTGTTGTTCAGTCGCTCTCATCATATCAAAACATTTCAGAGCTTCTGCATTCGGGGGCTCATCTTTCTACAAAACTACTTCTGGACCTACGGCGTCGATAATCATTCTTTGAGTGGAACCGAACTCAACCCCCGCCGACATCATTCTCCGGTATGGGAGGGGGATTCAACACGGTCCCCTCGCCATGAAAAACCCATACATGGTAATCTTTCACAAACGCATTCTTCAAAATATGTAATTCAACATCCTTGGTATTTTGATACATTTTATTACTACAAGAATACTTAGAGCGGAGTCAAACCTTGCCTACTTAGTAGCAAATCATTTACCTGAACTAGCCGAAAAAGCTCTCCTCGTAACCCTAACTTCCGCAGCCGTGTACCGGTCTTTAACGCCTCGTTGCTCCGGCGTCTCACTGGCAGTGCCCTCCTCCTGTGTTCATCGACAGTCTGGACGGTGGTTCCTCTCGAATCCCGGCGGCGGGCTGCCCTTATTGATCTCCATCTGAATTTCGTTCCCGGTCATATGCGAAGTCGTCGAAGGAGGTTTTCTTCGTTCATCCACCAGGTAGCAGTTCATCGTCCCTTCTCCGTCGATTTCCTCACGAGGTCGACGTCAAAAGTACGATCACTAGCCTTGGTGGTGGTGCTGTACCGGGAGGGCGGTTTTCGCCTGGTGGGATTTTGGTTTGATAGTTCGGACGTCGATCGTAGTACGTACTCGGTTATTCGGTTTTAGGGTTTGTATGTGCGGCGACTGATTTATTGCGTGTCTTCCAACGAATATGGCAAAAAACAAAAGTAAGGTGCAGAGGTCGTCTTCTCTTGGCTCGAAGTTGGGGCTTAAGGGTTTTCCGGCATCAAAGGCGGCACCTTTGGTGCTCATGTCGCCTTCAGGTTCTCTTTCGGCGGCGTCGTCTTCGGAAGTCAGTGGTTCAGTCAAAGCTACGGACTCTGTTTTGGCTCGCAATGCGGATGACCTTTCCGATCATGAGACGCATTCCTCCAATTTCCCGCAGTTGCCGAAGACTGCCGGTCCTACTAGTTCGTTGGTTGCTAAGGGAAGTTCGTCCTCGCCGGCATCCTCACCTCCTGGGTCTGTTGGTGCAAAAACTGTGGGTGAGTTATTGGGTTTAACATTCCCGCCGGGAAATCTTCCTCCGGCGTCTGTTCCGGTGGCTAGTCCGCCTCCTTTGCAGGCTGATGCTGGAGCAGTTGTGGGCGCTCCGACTGCTCCGACAGCCCCGACTGCTCCGACTGTTACTGTGGCAAGTTCTGATGTACCTTCGATGGGTAAGGTTTCGGGGGATGTAGAGAACTCCACCTTGACTACTCTTGTACGCTCAACCCCGAATGCTTGGGCGCAGAAGTCAAAGAAAATTTTCATGAATTTGGGCTTGGGAGGTAAGCTCTCGTTCGTTCCTCCTACTTCGGATCGTGTTGCTATTCATGTCTCTGATGGATTGGCTATTGAGAGAGTCTGGGGATGGTCGTTACTTGGTTAGTACGTTGGTTATAATCCTGGTCACTAGATGTTGCTTGAATTGATGCGTAGCTGGGGTGTTAAGGCTAAGTATAAGGTTGAGGAAGGTTGGTTGATTTTCTCATTTGAGTCTGAGATGGATAGAGATAGGGTGCTTCTTAGGGGACTGTATTACATATTTGGCAGGCCTATCATTTTGAAGATGATTCCAGACAAGTTCATGTTTAATCGACGTGACATTGCTACCATCCCGCTATGGGTTCGGATCTTTGGTTTACCAAAGAACTTTTGGACGAGTGATATTCTTAGTCGGATTGCTTCACATGTGGGGAAGCCTTTGTTTGTTGATACTGTCACGGACAGCAGGTTGCGTGGGTCTTATTTTCGAGTTCTTGTGGAGGTAAACTTTGCTTCTCCTATGTCTAGAGGTGTGACCTTGGATTTTGATGATGGGGATTCCATAGATGCTACTTTCTCGATTGAAAACGAGCCTAAGTATTGCAAGGGCTGTTTTCATTTTGGTCACTCGGATGAGCTATGTCAGTTTAAGGAGAAGTGGGATGATGTTGGTATGAAGGGCAAGCGAAAGGAACAAGGTCCGAAGGCGGCTACTTTGGCTGCTCTAAAGGCTCCTGTTTCTGCTCCGGCACCCGTTCAGCCTTCTGAGACTACTGGTCCTTCGGCGAGTGTTGATGTTGTGCCTGAGAGGAGTCTGGTTGGTGATCAGACCGAGAGTTCTCCTAGTGACCCAACTGGGGTTCAGTCTGAGGGTATGGGGACTGTGGTCCAGTCTGCGCTGCCATAGGATATGATTCATGTTGATGGTGATTTGGCTCCTACTGTTGTGGGCAAGACTATTGCTGCTATTGATGTTCAGGCATCGGTTGATGGTTTGGCACCTGGGGAGGATCTTCGGTTGGGGGATGTGACTGCTAAGGATGCGTGTGGACCGTTTGTATCAGGGAGGAGAGCCGTAGGCTTGAGTCCGTCAATGACACAGCGGCACCTACGGACTTGGCAGTGGAGCACTCTGTAGACATCCCACCACCTTCTAGTCCTCATAAGGTGGCTTCTATGGATTTGAGAGAGTCGAGGTTGTTGATGTTGATATGACTTCTACTACGTCTGTCGGCAACGGGAAGAGGAATCTTAGACGTCCTAGCAGCGTCAGACAGGAGGTTTCCCGATGAATGCCATATCTTGGAATGTGCGAGGGCTTGGCGAAGCCCGGAAACAAAATGGCGTGAAGGAGGTGATTCGCAAGTTCTTTGCTAAGGTATGTGGTCTTTTTGAGACTAAGTATGGTAGTGGTGACATTACTGCTCTTGTTAGGCGTATGGTTCTTGGTTGGGAGTTCACCACGAATTTTCACCTAGACCAGCGCGGTCGTATTCTTGTTGTCTGGGATCCTAGCTATGTTGATTTGGAGATTCTAACTATGTCTACGCAACATATTGGGTGTCTTGTTACATGCAAGACTTTTGGTGTTCGATATGGTATTTTCTTTGTGTATGGTCTTCATTATGTTGTTGCCAGGCGGCCATTTTGGGGTTATGTTGATCAACTGTTTGCGGCACACGATGTTCCCTGGCTGCTCATGGGAGATTTCAACTGTGTCATGAATGCAAATGAGCGATTTCACGATGAGTTGTTCGTATGCCTGAGTGTAGAGATATGATTGATGCATGTAGGCGGCATGGGCTGGCAGATGCTCCTGCGCCTAGTACTTCACTCTATTCCTGGACCAATGAGACTGTCTGGAGCAAGCTTGACAGAGTTTTAGTTCATCCTGGTTGGTGTTCTACTGAGCATTATGTTAGGGTTGAGTACAAAGATGTTGGTATCCTTTTGTATCACAAGCCTTGTGTTGTTACTCTTAGGCAACCTGAGTTTTGTGGACGTATGTATTTCAAGTTCTTTAGCATGTGGGCTGATCATCCGTGGTTTATTGAGGTGGTGTCGAATGGTTGGGTGCATCCTCCTCATAAGGCGGCTACTTTGGCTGCTCTAAAGGCTCCTGTTTCTGCTCCGGCACCCGTTCAGCCTTCTGAGACTACTGGTCCTTCGGCGAGTGTTGATGTTGTGCCTGAGAGGAGTCTGGTTGGTGATCAGACCGAGAGTTCTCCTAGTGACCCAACTGGGGTTCAGTCTGAGGGTATGGGGACTGTGGTCCAGTCTGCGCTGCCATAGGATATGATTCATGTTGATGGTGATTTGGCTCCTCAAGACTTTTGGTGTTCGATATGGTATTTTCTTTGTGTATGGTCTTCATTATGTTGTTGCCAGGCGGCCATTTTGGGGTTATGTTGATCAACTGTTTGCGGCACACGATGTTCCCTGGCTGCTCATGGGAGATTTCAACTGTGTCATGAATGCAAATGAGCGATTTCACGATGAGTTGTTCGTATGCCTGAGTGTAGAGATATGATTGATGCATGTAGGCGGCATGGGCTGGCAGATGCTCCTGCGCCTAGTACTTCACTCTATTCCTGGACCATTGAGACTGTCTGGAGCAAGCTTGACAGAGTTTTAGTTCATCCTGGTTGGTTTTCTACTGAGCATTATGTTAGGGTTGAGTACAAAGATGTTGGTATCCTTTTGTATCACAAGCCTTGTGTTGTTACTCTCAGGCAACCTGAGTTTTGTGGACGTATGTATTTCAAGTTCTTTAGCATGTGGGCTGATCATCCGTGGTTTATTGAGGTGGTGTCGAATGGTTGGGTGCATCCTCCTCACGGCACATGCCATTTCAGACTTGCCAAACTCCTCAAGAGCTTGAAGTACCCTCTGAAGTGCCTGAATAAGGCTGAGTTTAGTGACATCTCATCTCGTGCTGCTGCGGCTATCTCTTCTCTTGATGTTGCTTTAGAGGATCTCACACAGGGTCCGGATGTTCCAGAATTGATTCAGGTTGCTTCTGATGCACGTGCGGCTACTTCTCGGCTCTCTGCCACTGAAGCTAGTTTTCTTGGGTAGCATTAGAAAGCCAGATATGTTCTTTTGAGTGATCGGTGTACTAGGTACTTTCACAGCCTGATGAAGGCTAATGCCCGGAAGAACTACATTGCGTCAAGGATTGACAGGACTGGTATGCCTACTACTGCTATTTTTTCTGTTGCTGTTGAGTTCCTTGCTTTTTATCAAGGGTTGTTTGGAACTGCTGTGCCAGTTCAGTTGCCTGCTCAGTCTGTATTTTCCCTTGGTCCTCAGTTGTCTGCTGAAGCGAGTGATTCTTTGGGTGTTGAGATCTCGGTTGATGAGATTAGAGCTGCTCTGTGGTCTGTTGGTGATGAGAAGGCTCCGGGCCCTGATGGGATCAACGCGAGGTTCTTCAAGGCCTCGTGGGAGATTACTGGTCCTGATGTATGTGCAGCTGTGAAGGAGTTCTTTGTTAGTGGGCGACTTCTAAAACAGCTCAATCACACTGTTATTTCTCTTGTTCCGAAGATGGATTCCCCATCAAGAGTTGATCACTACCGACCTATTGCGTGCTGCAATGTTGTCTACAAGGTGATCTCGAAGATAATGACTGCTCGGCTGGCCAAAGTTCTTGGTACTCTCATTGACCCGGCCCAAAGCGCGTTTGTGGAGGGGCGGTTGATGAGTGAGAACATTTTTCTCGTCCAAGAACTGCTGAGAGGATATTCAGTCACTCAGGATACCAGACGGTGTTTCTTGAATGTAGACATTGCCAAAGCATATGATACTGTATCTTGGGACTTCCTCCGATTCACTTTGCGTTATCTGGGTTTGCCTGCTCGGTTTAGTGCATGGGTTATGGAGTGTGTCACTACTGCTTCTTATTCGATCAAGGTCAACCGTGGTCTTCATGGTTATTTCCCTCGTCGACGAGGATTACGGCAGGGCAATCCTCTCTCTCCTCTGTTGTTTGTATTGTGTATGGAGATGTTCAGTAGATTGATGCGCAGAGATTCTGCTGTCCTAGAGTTTGGCTACCATAAGCATTGTGCCGGAATTGAGCTCACTCATTTGATCTTTGCTGATGATGTTGTTCTGTTTTGTCGGGGGGATGTTCCTTCTGTTTCTATCCTCAGTAACTGCCTCAGGAAGTTTCAGGATATGTCTGGCTTACGTGTCAGTGCGGCTAAGTCCTCTATGTTTTTTGCTTCTGTACCTGATGATGACGTGGTTACTCTACATGCTATTACTGGTTTTCGTGAGGGTACCTTTCCTTTTAGGTACCTTGGGATCCCGATCAGTACGCATAACCTTCGGGTTATGGACTATAAGCCGCTTCTGTACAGGATCAATGGGTATCTTAGTGCTTGGGCTAGGAGGAGTTTGTCCTTTGCTGGTCATCGTGAGCTCCTGGCTTCTGTGATTCAGGGTGTTGAGGGCTTCTGGCTGTCTATTCTTCATGTGCCTACAGGAGTTCTTTCTGCTCTGATCACCCTTTGCAGGAATTTTTTGTGGCGTTGGCCGAGTGTTAGCTGGAGTATTATCTACTGTCCGAGACAGGAGGGAGGTATGGGTTTGCGAGATTTGGCTGTCTGGAACACCTGCTTCCTCCTGAAGCATTACTATCATATTTTTGAGGTGCGGGAGAGTATGTGGGTTCGTTTGGTTCACCATAGGTATCTTCGTGTTGATAGCCCAAGTACTTGGGCTGCTCACCTTCGAGATTCCTCTCTGATCAAGGGGATTCTGGCAGCTAGAGATAGAGTTGTTCAGTTGGCTGATAGAGAATTGGGAGTTGAGAAGACTCTTGATAGTTGGTGTACTGCAGACTGGTTATGTGTCTCGGCTGCGTATGATGCGCTCCGGGAGAGGAAACCGAGTGTGTCTTGGAAGGCTGGGGTGTGGCCAAAGCACAACACGCCCAGGCATTCGTTCATTTTGTGGTTGGCTGTGCTCGGAGGGTTATCTACCTATGACAGATTGTTCTTTCTTGGTGTTGATTCGTGCTTTCGTCTGTGTGAGTCGGTAGATAAGTCTCATTCACAACTCTTCTTTGAGTATTCGGTTGTTCTGAGCGTCTGGCAGGCGGTATGCACAAGGTTTCACATTCCTCACTCTTGCACTTCTATTGATAGTACTATAGTCTGGCTGCGCGCGCATGCACATGGTGGAGGAGTTCTTGCTAGGGCTCAGACTTTTACGCTTTCGATGACGGTTTACTTGGTTTGGCAGGCGCGGAATGCGCTTGTGTTTCAGCACAACCGGATTCCGGTTCAGGTCATTGTTAGACAGATTAGTATTCATGTTTTTAGACTTCTTTATGACATGTTTCCTATTACTATGGTTTTTCAGCACTTGGACACTAGTTTGTTGATTATTTAGCACAGTATGGATAGCGTGTGTGTTATGCCATGTGTGCTCTTGGACTGTCTGTGATTTGAATTCTCCATTTAAGGGGACATACCATTTATATTATTTACATTTTAACAAAAAAAAAGAAAAAGAAAAAAAGAGCGGGGTCATTTAATCTATACTACACTCATACAAGTGGGATGACCTAAAGCAAACACGATAAACTCTTTCACTTTCTCATGAAATCTTGGGGTTAACAACCCTCCCGTGAGTCTCTGATACATCCAACTACGGTCTTGATCAATTTCTGTAGCGCGGATAATTAGGTGGTGTTTCACATCCAATTGTATTCTCTAGTTATATATATATATGGAACTGCATTTGCTATCTTACATCTAATCGCGTTCTCTAATTGTATTCTCTAATATATTCTTGTTGTATACATGTACACCAAGAATTTTAATTATTTTAACACTTTAATAATTTCTAACAATCCTAATTCTCATTTTCAATACATTATATTTTATTTCTAACAATCTTATATATTCAAAAAAGTCATATATTCACAAGCTTTTAATAATTATAATATTATAATAATTTCTAAAAATCCTATATATTCATAAAATATTTTTAAAAAATCCTATATACAAGCCTATATATTTCTAACAAGCCTATATTTTAATAACTAACAATCCTAATTCTCATTTCCAATATATCATATTTTTTTTCTTACAATCCTATATATTCACAAAACTCATATATCTACAAGAATTTAAATAATTTTAATATTTCATTAATTTCTAACAATCCTATATATACACAAAATATTTAAAAAAATCCTATATACAAGCCTATATATTTCTAAAATCCAATATTTTAATAAATCATATCTAACAATCCTAATTCTTATTTTCAATATCATATTTTATTTCTAACAATCCTATATATTCACAAAATTCTATATTCACAAGAATTTTAATAACTTTGATATAAATTGTATATATTCACAAAATATTTTTAAAAATCCTATATACAAGCCTATATATTTCGAACAATCCTATATTTTAATAAAATTCTATCTAATAATCCTAATTCTCATTTTCAATATGTAATATTAAACTAAAATATAACTAATTAAACTAAAAAAAATTAAATTAAGATATAACATTTAAAAAAATACTAACCTGCAAGTTGGAGAGGAGAAGCAGGTCAGAGGGGGAGGAGAAGCAGGCTGGCGTCGGTGGTGGCCGGAAACCAACGATGCCGACCCGAAGCGAAGGAGAAGAGGAGGAGAGGAGAAGCGAGGGGAGGAGACGAAGATGGAGAAGAGAAGCGGGGGAAGGGCCGAACGGAGGGAGAAAGCACCGTGGAGGACGGGAGGGAGAGAGCACGTCGGGGCCGGAGAAGAACGGAGGCAGAGAGCACGCCGGGGCCGGAGACGTGAACACCGGGCCAAGAAGGAGACGAACAGAGGGGGAGAGAGAAGATAGGCGCGGTGGAAGAGAGGAGCAAAATTTTGGAACGAAGTGAAATTAGGTTTAGCGCATGGGAAAGAAAGATCGGTGCCCTTAAAAAGAAGAAGACGGATTGGCGACGGACCTTTTTGCTGCTAATCCTTCCTAAAATGAAGAACCCTCTGTATTAGCGACCGATCATGTTACCAAATCTTGGGATTGTTTAATTTTATCCATGGACTTTGTGAAGTCTGTCGCTAATCCCTTATAAAATTAACGCAGGCCTTTGCCTGCCCAAAGTAACGACGGAATTTCCATCGCTAGTATGGAGGGATCTATGGCTCCATTGTTTTTAGTATTGTGCGCGACGGAGGCCCTAGCCATTGCCAAATCTGTCGCTCTTTAGCACTTTTAGAGACGTAAGTGAATTCCGTCGCAAAAATCGGTCGCAAAACGCTATTTTCTAGTATTGTTAGTTCACCCTAAAATAAGATATATGGCTTAGCTAAAGAGACCCCTAGGTTAAAAGCATGTTTATCGTTGCCCATGATTCAGACTATAGAGAGAGTAAGAATCTTTGCAAGGGGGACATTAGATGTGATACGAATTATAGGATCGAGTTTCTTGGTTCACTTGAGTGTATAAGAGTTGAGAACGAAGTAAACACAAGTAAGCTAGTATAATATCAAAGATTAATCTAATAGCTATACAAGCTAAAGAGCTAGTAGTGCGGAAGTAGAGATTAGCTACAATTTAAACTTAGTAAATTGATTTCAAAAGCTCGGCTCATGCAAAGATTTTTTCGTGGTGAGAACCCTAAGCTTCTAATAAGCTCAGAATAAAACTCATTACTAAACTTGTATTAATCAAGAGCATTTACAACCTTAATCTACTGCTAGTCCAACGTAACTCTCTCTCACAACACAAGTTGCGTTCAACTCATACAAGTAATTTCTCTCAATCAAGCTCCTAAGTGAGACACTAGCTCTCTTCAGAGAGACTTAAGATCAATATAGCTTTCTCTCTAGCTCTCTCTAACTTAACCACTTTACTCCTAAGCGTGTTCCTAACATCACTCATATGCATACCTTATATAGTAATTTTAACTTACTACCCTGAAGCTAGCAATTCTGTATCTTAAGGCATTGAAGACAGCCACCTTAGTGACTCGTGTGATCATATTCACTTCGGAAATGCATCACGGCCTCTATCGCTTTGTGCTTATTCGCTTGATCAACTTATCTCATCCATGTTGCCAATCCTCACCTTCAACGTGTCTCTGATTTGTCCATCTTGGCGATCCCCGTACACCCACTATCCAAAAGTAGAAATCCTAACAAACTCCTAGTTGTTTCCATTTTCCTTAAGTTGTCGCTTCAACGACCTTCTTTTCACTTGACCAAATCTTCAATGCGCTTGTGCAGGATTCAACCAGTAGACTCTCGTTGTTTGCTCTATTACTTGTATCTTCTCTCTTTTCTCTGAAGCGTGATCCACTAGCGTTACAATGAATCTCGGCCGCTTAAACCTCGTCCTTCCGTCTTTTTATTTCTTCTCTACAAGTCTTATTCTGTCTTGGCGAGATTCAGCTTTCCCGCTAGACCTTAAGCTATTCCCATCGTGGACTCAGCTAGTCCGCTTATGTCAAAGCTACTCTCAGAACTGCTCGAGCTATACCTGATTAGTTTAGAACACACAATGGACAATAAATAGTTAGGTTTGTTATCATCAAAACAAGCGGAACGGTTTAGCTAGTTAGTTACACACTGTAGCTCCATCACTAGCCATTGGATTTGAAAAGAATCCAATAGCTAGGATTCAACGTCATTTAACATGAATTGGCTAAGTCAAGTTCCTTGTAAGCCATTGATGGCGTTGACTGGTTGTTGACTTTGTATTTTTTATTTTTTATTTTGTTAGGGTCCAAAAGTTTATTTTCCAGGGACGATTTTTTTCACACGAAATATGTGACATTTGTTCTTAGAATATGCAACATTTTATACTAGAATATGCTATCAATTTGCATATATATTGTTTGGGATTTCTATGTTCTTAAATATGCAACAATATTTGTTTACTAAAAACATGCAATCATCTGAACGTGTAAGTGAAAACAAATTATAAATATTTTGTATTAGGTTTTGAATGACAATATTTTAAACATTTCACATCTGTTATTACCATTTACATGTACATTAACTAAGAAAGTCTAGCACATATGTTGGAAACATATGCATATAACATTAAGAAGGTTATAGATTAAAATTTTCAATCACATTTAACCATGACAATATTCTACATTTACTTAGAATACCTTTCACATGTACATAATACGAGCTTACAAAATTACTCACAAAACCTTGCACATTTAATAAGAATATCTTGCTCATATGTAGAGAACTTATGTATATTTGATGCACATCCATAACAACTAAATTCATTAGGCTTGCAAATTGTTAAGAAAAATATTGCACATTTTTTAAGAGAACACTAATGATACTTCAATGTACATTTAATTTTGTAGAAAATCAAGTTAACCTAATCACATTGTAATGCACAATTACTTATAATATCATGCACATTTACTCATATAATCTTGCACAATTAGTTGTAAAACCTTGCACATTTACTCATACGATCTTGCACAATTACTTATTAAACATTTCACTTTATTCATACAATCTTGCGCAGTTACTTATAAAATCATGCGCACTTAAGCAGAATATCTTCCACATGTATAAAAAATTTAATTAGTCAAAAAATCAACTAAAACTACTCACATTGCATATGCACAATTGCGTAGATTTTGTTGCACATTTACATATAAATTGTTGCACATTCTTTGAAGAAAAAAAGTTGTGCTCTGAAGAAGAAAAAAACAAAAAATGATCAACGTCAACTTTGACTGTTGACTGACATTGACCATGACCTTCGGTCGCATTGACCGTTGACCTTTGACCGTGGAATCAATCATAGCTATTGGATTTGAAAATATCCAATGGCTAATATACATTATCATTTTTCTCACCAATAAAAACTTTCTTACTAAAATCTTACCAAAAAAAAATTAAATATGAATACAACATATAGTTCCTCGAGCAAAGTCCATATAAGGGGTCTTATAAAATTCAAACGAACTCCCCCAGTTTCTTAGTTCATAATTTTAAATTGTAATTAAATAGATATCTACGTATTTGGATAATTATGATTTATTTTGATTCGGCATAGCTGTTGTGCCCAAATTTCTCCTCGGCCCAGATCGTTGATTCAAGCCCAAATAGCATTGCTGGACAGATTCAAACAAAACGAATGTTTTGGAAGTAGACGTTGGTGTGAAGGTGCTGGGGGGATAACCATCACATCCAGCGATCACGGGAGTCAGTCGTGGAGGTGAACGTAGGTTGGAGCACGTTCTAGGATGCTTTTCCAGGGGCGTAAATATGATTTCTTTCAAGTCATGTAACACACGCTCTATAATAAGCATTGCATTTTAAATCATCTTGTACACGCTTGTTGAGCCCGGATGGCAGTCGATCCATGATCTTGGAAATGGTTTGAAGAGCTACATCGATGGAAACGCTTGATTTAATTATCCGTCGGAAGAGAAAATTATTAGACACACACTCGAAATGTTTTAACCGCCTTGACGATTCCCTGTAACAGATTAATCAGGGGCCCCACATTTATAATTCTGTTACAATATGTTGTGAACCCGGTTCAGTTTTATACCGGTTCGTTATTGGTGTAACTGCCTATATAAGGCTTGATCATTTCAAAAATAAGACATCATCCGATTCATGAGCCATTGTGTGTGTGAACTCTAGTCCACCCGTGAGTGGTGCTTGAAGTTTGAGATCGTTGTTTACATTGATCTCCTTATCTTTCTAATTGATTCACTGTTACACTAGTATCAGAGCCACCAGTCCTCGGATTTCGATTAGCCATGGGAGAAACTCGATCACAGACGGCGATGAGAGAGGCATTAGCTGGCGAGCTAGAGCAATTGATCCACACACAAATTTCGGAGGCTGAATCGCGTCTAGAGGCGAAGATGGGAGTCGAATTGCAGAAAATGGACGATTCCTTGAAGTCTGGAATTGCAACGATGCTGGAAGCTCTCGATGCTGCCACAATTCCACATCAGAATTCTCTTAGCACAAGAACATTTCCTCCTCATCCTGGTGAAGCAGGCACATCTAGCCAGGACAATCATTCTCGTCATTATCAGAACGCCAATTCTCCATATTCTGGTATGACTCGCCTCTCTCGTTTGGACTTTCCAAGATTCAATGGAACTGCTGTAAAAGATTGGATCTATAAGTGCGAACAATTCTTCTTAATTGACAAGACCCTGAGGATATTAAAGTTTCTTTGGCTTCTATTCATTTGGAAGAGAAAGCTTCGTTTTGGCATCAGTCTGTTGTGCAGTATGAGATTTTGCAGGAACTGTTCTTGATTGGGGACGTTTGTAAGGTCCTTCTGTTGGATCGTTTTGGTGAGGTTGTAGATGATCCAATCGCTGAGTTGATGCAACTCCATGAAACTGATGGCATTGTTGCTTACCACGAGAAGTTTGAGTCTATTAGGACTCGAGTAAGGTTGACTGAAGAGTATTTGATTAGTGCTTACCTTGCTGGCCTTAGGACTGATACACAAATGCAGGTTCACATGTTTCAGCCTGGTTCTGTGAGGCAATGCTACACACTGGGGAAGCTTTATGAATTGCCACACCCCAAGCCTTCTCTTGGAGCAGCTGCTAAACCTTTTCTTCCTAAGTCGGTTGATTTTTGGAAGAAAGACACCACTACCAAGCCTGTGGCATCCTTAACTAATAAGGCTTTGGGAAATCCTTCGAGGAGGTGGTTATCTACTGAGGAAATGAATGAGCGAAGGGGTAAGGGCCTCTGTTATTTCTGTGATGAGCCTTACTCACCTCAGCATGCTTGAAGCACAAGAAGGGCCAATTATTCTTGCTAGAAGGAGAGGATGAAGCTGATGGAGAGGTACTGAACAAGGAACAAATTGAGGAGGTTAAAGAAGTTGTGGAAATCTCTGTCAATGTTGTAGCTGTTACTTCTAATTACATAACCATGAGAGTGAAAGGGATGTGTGGGAAATGTGCTTTGTTTATCCTCATTGATTCTGGTAGCACACACAACTTCATGGATCAAAAGATAGCTGAGAAGCTAGGTTGTGTGTTACAACCTTCTACCTTATCTTCAGTAGCTGTAGCTGATGGTAGCTCTTTGACAGTCAGTGCCAAGATTGAAGGTTCCCAATGGGAGTTTCAAAACACTTCTTTCACTGCAGATGTCATGGTCATTCCTTTGGGCAATTGTGACATGGTGTTAGGAGTTCAGTGGCTTGAAACCCTAGGTCAAATAGTGTGGGATTTCAAGAAGCTTTCCATGGAATTCAAGGTAGGATCCACGAAACTGATTTTACAAGGCATTACTCCTAGTTCTGTGAGGGAGATTAATGCTCAGCAAGTCAACAGGTTGTTGCCAAATCAATATGAGTTAGCCATGCTCTGTGTTAGGGAAATGATTGCTCCTAGTGACGAAGGTTGGGTAGCTAAGTTGACAGCTAGCACTACTACTTCAACATCTCTGCAATCCCTCTTGCAATCCTATAATGATATATTTGCTAACCCTACTGATTTACCTCCTTCAAGGAGAGACCATGACCATCAGATTCCTGTGATGAAGGGAGCAAATCTAGTGAATATGAGACCCTACAGATATGGTGTGTACCGGAAGAATGAGATTGACAAGATAGTCCAGGAAATGTTGGAGGCTGGTACAATTCAGAATAACTTAAGTGCTTATGCTTCTCCTATTGTTTTGGTCAAGAAGAAAGATGACACTTGGAGGCTTTGTGTGGACTATAGAGGCATGAATGCCACCACAGTGAAGGATAGATTTCCCATCCCTCTCATAGAGGATTTAATGGATGAGTTAGGGGGGTCATCAATCTATTCTAATATTGATTTAAGGGCTGGGTATCATCAAGTAAGGATGCATCCCTCACACATTCACAAAACAGCTTTTAAGACTCATAATGGGCACTATAAGTATTTAGTGATGCCCTTTGGTTTGACCAATGCACCAGCTACCTTCCAATCATTGATGAACTCAGTTTTCAGACCATTTTTTAGGAAATTTGTGTTTATCTTCTTCGATTATATACTCATCTACAGTTCTTCTTTGACTGAGCACTTGGAGCATTTGAAGCTAGTGTTTCAGTATATGAGAATCAATCAATTGTTTGCGAAGCTCTCTAAGTGTGCTTTTGCTGTGTCAAGAGTTGATTATTTGGGCTATTTTATCACAGCTCAAGGTGTATGCACAGATCGAGCAAAGGTAGAAGCAGTTTCCTTGTGGCCAACTCCTAAGACTGTCAAACAATTGAGGGGATTTTTGGGTCTAGAGGCTATTACAGGAGGTTTGTAGCTAATTTTGGCTCCATTTCCAGACCTCTCACACTAATCTTGAAGAAAGATGGTTATGACTGGTCTTCAGAAGCTGAGCAATCCTTCATTGCCCTTAAGAAAGTACTATGTGAAGCCCCAGTTTTAGCTCTACCAGACTTTGAGAAGGATTTTGTGGTCTAAACTGATGCATGCACCCAGGGTATTGGAGTTGTCCTGATGCAAGAAGGGCATCCTCTGGCTTACATTAGTAAGCATTTGAAAGGAAGGAAACTGAATTACTCCATTTATGAGAAAGACCTCTTAGCTGTGATCTTTGCTTTACATAAGTGAAGGCATTACTTGTTGTCTAGGAAATTTGTCATCAAGACAGATCAAAGGAGCATCAAATATCTACTTGAGCAAAGACTCAATACCCCTGTGCAACAACAGTGGTTACCTAAATTGTTGGAGTTTGAATATGACATTCAATATAAAGAGGGCAAGGAGAATGTTGCAGCTGATGCTCTGTCAAGAATCACTAGCTCAGAAGTTGTTTGTTCTGCTTTGACAATTAATGACTCACCCTTGTTGCAGGATATTGTTGTTTGTTATATGTCTGATGATTCCCTTATGTCTTTGATTGCTGAGTTAGAGGTAAATCATGAGGCCAGAAAGCATTACACTTGGAACCATGGGCTTCTAAGGAGGAAGGGTAAGTTAGTCATTGGCAATGACTCTACCCTAAAGAACAAGATTCTTACTTGGTTGCATTCTGCTATTTCTAGTGGTCATTCGGGCAGGGATGTGACTGTGCGGAGAGTTAAGTCACTGTTTTATTGGAAGAAGCTTCAGCCTGAGATCCAACAGTTCTTGAGAAGCTGTGTAATCTGCAAGAGGAATAAGTATGACTGGGCTCCTTCTCCAGGTTTGCTTCAACCCTTGCCCATTCCTGATGCAGTGTGGAAGGATATATCCATGGACTTTATTGAGGGTTTACCTATGTCCTTTGGAAAGTCAGTGATTTATGTGGTAGTAGACAGGTTCAGCAAAGCAGCTCATTTTGTGGCCCTAACTCATCCTTACACTGCTGCAAGTGTAGCTCAATGTTTCTTAGATAACATCTTCAAGCTGCATGGGTTTCCTAACTCCATAGTTAGTGATAGAGATCCTGTTTTCCTTAGTCAATTTTGGCAAGAATTATTTTCTATCAATGGTGTTGATCTGAAGCTGTCAACTGCCTACCATCCTCAGACAGACGATCAAACTGAGGTGGTTAACAAGTGTTTAGAAACATAGCTGAGGTGTGTTTGTGGTGAGAATCCTCACCTTTGGAGTAAATGGCTACCTTTAGCTGAATGGTGGTACATGACTTCCTTTCATTCAGCCACAAAGATGACACCCTTCGAGATTGTGTATGGCCAGAGCCCTCCTATACATCTTCCTTACCTACCCGGGGAGTCTAAAGTGGATATGGTGGCTAGGAGTATGGAAGAGAGAGAAGCTATGATTCAGTTGGTTAGGTTTCACCTCCTTCGAGCTCAACACAGAATGGAGCAGACAACTAATCTCCACAAGAGTGACAGAAGCTTTGCAATTGGTGATTTTGTGTTTGTTAAGCTTCAGTCATACAAGCAGAAATCTATAGCTGCTAGATTAAATCAGAAATTGGGTCCTAACTACTTTGGTCCATTCAAGGTAATTGATAAGATTGGCTTTGTTGCTTACAAGCTTGAGTTACCCTCTTCTTCTCAAGTTCATCCTGTCTTTCATGAGTCATTGTTGAAACGACATGTGGGTGATGCTGTTGTGGGCACTTCCTTTCCTTTAGTGATCAGTGATGTTCCTGTTTGTGAGCCTGACTTGATCCTTGCTAGGAAAATGGTCAAAAGGCAAAATGTTGCTGCTACACAAGTGTTAGTGCAGTGGAAGGGTCTTTCTTTGAAAGAGGCATCTTGAGAGTTCTTAGATGAACTGCATCTTCGCTTTCCACAATTCCAACCATGAGGACATGGTTTTCTAGGGAGGGGTGTGTTGTAACAGATTAATCAGGGGCCCTACACTTATAATTTTTTTACAATATGTTGTGAACCCGATTTTATACCGGTTCGTTATTGGTGTAACTACCTATATAAGGCTTCATCATTTCAAGAATAAGACATCATCCGATTCATGAGTCATTGTGTGTGTGTGAACTCGAGTCCACCCGTGAGTGGTGCTTGAGGTTTCATATCGTTGTTTACATTGATCCTTATCTTTCTGTTCTTTCTAATTGATTCATTGTTACATTCTCGTGGCATGGACGACGTGGAGAGAGATGTTGGCAAGACCATAATCCAAGGAAACTAGGAGTAGTAAATAGGGTTTGGTATATTCATTGTGACATCATCTTTTTCTTGGCTCATTATTATTGTGTGTACTCATTTGTACTATCGATTCATAATAACATCATTGTTATCTAATCATCCTCGTATAGAATTGATCGACAAACTTCCCTTAATTGGGAAATTTAGACGTTTGTGTCCTTTTGTCCAAAATAATTTGGAGCCCAATCTCGGTCCATTAGCCGATCTACCATATCAATTCCACTCCTTGTTTTACCACCATGACCGATCCCAATGAACCCCCCCTAAAACGACCATGAAAACAATCATGAGGAAAAATGATTTAACAGGATACTAAGTGGACTATACACCTCAGTGGATATGACATCGAGTACAAGTCAAGAACGACAATCAAGTCATAGGCCATGGAAGACTTTGTCTTAGACTTTAGCCCAACCCTTGAGCAAAACGCGTCCAAAGAAGTGGAAAACCTCATCTTGACGAAAGGATAGGGGATGTGGGAACTCCACAAATGGCGTCAAACACTAGAGACACTGGGCTAGTTGTCGTGCTAAAATTGCTACAAGGGGACAGGATAGCTCAGGTCGTCATATGTGAATGGGAAGCCACCAACAATGATTCAGAATATGAGGTGCTCACTTTTTTCCTCAGCTTCACCTGAGACACCTCCATCGATGAAATCCAAGTATCTTGTGATTCGTTATTAGTAGTAACCAGGTCCAGGTTAAATATACAGCCTAAGACGACAGAGTAGAAGAGTACCTAGTGCTCGTCCATGCTCTAATTTCCCAATTCCAACAGTTCTCCATAACGTAGGTCCTAAAGGATCAAAACGCTCTAGTAGAGGCCCTAAACAACCTATGCTATGTTCTATAGCCATAAGAGTTTCCAAACATCTCATTATTCAATATACTAACACCGGCAGTATCAAAGACAAAAAAAGGACAATGTCAACACGGCAGACAATTCAAAAGAGTGAATGAAACCCATCATTGACTGGCTGGTCCACAAAAAGCTCCCTGAAGACAAATTAAAGCCCGACCTTTTAAGGTACAACCGCTCTCCTATACGATATTAGAAACCTTGCTTTTTAGGAAGTCAGTGGTCGGTGTACTTATCAAATGCCTTACTTCCTCGGAAACACGCACGCTCCTAAGTCCATGCATGTTGAAGAGTGTGGAAACCACGCCCGTCACCTAGGATATATCTGGTCAGCTATGAACTCCGTCGCCCTGCAATATGCCAAAAGACACGAAAATCAATTTTTTTTTTTCACGCAAATGGTTGAAATGTGTGCTTGTCTTCTTACGTGTTCATAATTCATAGCATCTGTTATTTGGTGTTAGTATCCATACATATTTCATTACATGTATTTAAATGCCTTTTAACAATGGATTAATATCCTTTACGCTATTGTAAAACAGAATAACAACTCTTATATGGGTTTTATCATTTGAGATTTAAGATGGAAGATTCTTTACCCTCGCCATAAGTAAATTAGGAATTTTAATTTCTTTAAACTAAGAACATTGTAGTTCAACAAATCATTCGTTGAGCACGTTTTTCTAACCTTACTAATATAATCTTGAAAGATGACAATCTCATTGTAAGTAGTACTATTATGAGCATATGAAAAATCCCTTGAATCATTCATGGTCTTCATATTAGGCTTGGCGTACATTGGGTCAGGTACAATCATGGGCGCGTGAAAAACTCTCTTTTTACAAGGAAACCCATTTGGTGATTTAGAAATATCAGCCAACAGCATGGCCTCCGAGGCACCGAGACTGACCTCGGACTCAGTGTCACAAACTTAGGCACCCCCAGATCTAACAATGGCGGTCCAGGGGGGGTGGACAAGAATAGAACCAATATACGGAGATGGTCGGGGTAGATCAATGGGAAGGTGCAGTTGGTAATGGGAATGATAGGACACCAAAATTGGGGAAAGAGCAACGGTTGAGTCCTTTCGAGGAAGAGAAGGTTACATCTTCTAAAGACTCAAGGGTTGCTAGCTCCCCCAAGTGAAGCTCCGACAAAAATGTATGTGACAACTGATGAGAGGACCAAGAGAGACTATTCCGGGTAAAAAGTACTCGACGAGTTTAAATTGATTGTTTAACGGGAGCAATCAATCGGACTAACTCCAAACTCACAATCACTCGATCACAAATGATAGGAAATAAGAAATATCTAGAATGAAAGTTGAAAATGAAGCAAAATTGTATTCAAACTTAGAATCAGAGCCTTGTGTGTCGTTACAAGGGTTTTTCTATGGCATTTATACAAACAATCTTCTTCACTTTGAAAACGGGTCGTCAGGTGCGAAGATCTCAAAGTCGTCTAGCCGTTACTCTCTTAACGTCTCCGTCGTCAACGCCTAGCGCATTAACTTCGGAACCGAGCGGGCGCCCATTACACGTCTTGATAGGCCATGGACAAAGCATTCAGCACTTTAGGCGAAAACGGAAGCTTGCTTTTCCAATGGTCGCTTCACGTGTACGATCCAAAGCTCGTCCCACCTAGACGTTTCAGTTGCTGTGTATGTGCCTATTAATGTCGGTCTCATCATTCTGCAGGATTCGTCCAACCTCTCTTGATCTTCTCCTTGGTAAGTGCTCTCTCTCAAAACTTCACTCCCTTTTTCTATTCTATTCTTCTCCGACCCTCCATTATCTACCATGGCTTCAACATTTCATTTGAGAAAGCAGACGCCGTTACTAATTTCCTCATTGAGGGTGAACTGGCTGATCTCGCTTTCAAGGAGATACTCCCTATGAGCGCCATTGTTCGTCTACCCGTTCTCTCAGTTGGCGCGTGATGTGATGGTGTTCTGGAACCTTGCTCCATGCCAAATCATGCCTTCCGGTCGGCATTTACTCAGAATTTTCGACCGTTTAAATGGAAGGTACCAGGAATTGGATTTTTCTTTTGAAGTATCAGAGTATTTATTCTATCCGGTTAGTTAGCGCTCGGATCAGTACCTGTGTAGGGCTTGCCCGGGTCGAGAGCCTTTGTTTGGGAATCTAGATGTGAACGACCATGGCTGGAGGTACTAGTTTTTCTTCGTCAAGATTGACTCTTTAGGTTTAGGAAGAGAATTTCCTTTCTTGAAAACGGAGTGTTCGGAATCAGGTAAATGTCTATTCATTGTTCAATCCCATGTGAACTACTGTGGCTAGAGGTACATGTTTTTCTTCGTGAATGTTGACTCTTTAGGTCAAGGAAGCGGTGTTCCTTTCTTGAAAACGGAGCGTTCAGAATCAGATAAATGTCTATTCATTGTTCAATCCCATGTGAACGACTGTGGCTAGAGGTACACGTTTTTGTTTGTCCAGATTGACTCTTTAGGTCTTGGAAGCGATGTTCCTTTCTTGAAAACGGAGTTTTCAGAATCAGGTAAATGTTTATTCATTGTTCAATCCCATGGATCCATCAAATTAATTGGCTTACTGTTGTTTCTTTAAAGTGTACCCCAAAGAATCTAAGGAGTTGTCGGAGGATTTTGAGATAGTTATTAGGGAAGTAGAGTGTTTACTCCCGGCATTCCGAACCTTTGAGAACCCTACCGCCGTCCAAACCCTCCCTTCTGAGCTTGTAATTCCCATGCCATCTCCGACGAAGTGTAAGTTGAAATACTCTTCAATAATCGATTGTTTCATGTCGAATCTGCGCTGACATTTCTTTTGTCCAGCAACGAGTACCCATGCCGAACGCAGTTTGTCTAGACTCTCGCTGAAAGAATTGATGGCGCTCAAAGCGAAGAGCAGGGTGAATCATATAAGGCCACCCCCCCTTCTACGGTCAAGAGATCTCGTTCCAATGCCGTTGTTGACCTAACGCTGCATAACACTCCAACGATTCTACCTCCTCCTACTGCCAAGAAGGCAAAGCTCCCCCAAGATGTTTACAAGAACTCCAAGACCTACCCGGTTTTGGAGAGGGAGGTTTTGGAGATGATCCTGTCGTCCTTCGATGCGGTAAGTCTCCTTTTACTCACTAACAAAATGCTTGCTACCTTGTCTTTACTGATCGGCTCATCTCGTCTTGGCAGGCAATTCGGAATGTGACAGCCGTTTTATCGGTCGTTGGTCCTGTCAAAGATAAATCCAACTAAATATCCACTAGTGAAGCGGTAAGTCCGAGTCCATTCCACAGGGAGCCACAACGATAGTTTATTTCAGTTGTGTTATCAATAGTAACAAAGGGGGGGGGGGGGGGTGGTTTGTAAAATTGTCGAAATCAATAGTAACTAAATGCGTTCGATTTGTTAAACTTATAATAATGGAAAGCTCACTCTTTCAGTCTCTGCACATTATTCTTATGGAAAGTTGATCATTTAATTCTAATAAAGTTATGTTCTTTTGAAAAAATAATCTAGTTGTCCTACTCTTTGTTCATAAATAGCAACTAGTCCAAATAGTCCTAGAAACCCTTGTTGTATGCAATAACCAAAGAAATCCTAAGATTCAACTACTCAACAACATAAAGATCAAAGATATGTAGGCCTATGCAATACCATTGGCAAATCACCGATACTCGACACATGTTTATAATCTCTACAAAAGAAGCACTCGCAAATAGTCTATGCTAATTCTGTTTGCTACCTAAAAGACAAGACTTTTTAAATCGAATTATCAAGCCTAGCAGTATGAATGAATACTAATCAACCTAGTTTGAAACCTAGACAAAATCAATACCAATCAATGACAATAATCACAAGAGAAAATAAAACAATACTAAAATTATTATTAGAATATAAACAATAGAATTCTCACAAACAATTCCTAGAACAATGGCCTCAACCTAAGATTGAACTCGTAAGGACATAGCCAAACATAGCCAAGAGAAAGCCATACATGATTATGGATAAACTAACCAGGGATGAAGGTAGAAGATGGTAGAAAGGTGGCAGCTTTCCTCTTGGTGGCTGAATTTCTAAGAACTTGATTGTGAAAAGTGGCAAAAGAATAACTAACTACTTCTAACCTAAAACTAAGGGTTTATATAGTATCTAATGAAAGGGAAATAAAATAAATCAAAATAACTAAAAAGATATGGAAAACTAATCAGAAATCGGATAAATCCGCTAAATTGGGCCCCTGGTGTCCGCGGTCTCAATCGAGACATTATAGTCACGGTCGCGACATCTTCTACAAAAAAGTGACTTTCGTAGAATTGCCATAACTCTCGGATCACAACTCCGATTGCGCTCAACTTTTGAGGTGATCAAGTAGACTTCAATATATAACTCATCGAATTGAAATCACCTCAATCGGACATCGGATCAGGGAGAACGAGCCATATGAACTCAGCTTAATATCTCGGCACTTCTTCTCAGCACTTCTTCTCTTCTCTGCACTGGTCTAAGCGCGTCTTCGACCCTCTTCTCTTGGTGTAGGCGTGGCATCCTTCTCTTCTAGCTCAATCCCAAATGCACTAGAAGTGAGTACAATTAGGATCTCCATAATCAATACCACAAAACAACGCTTATGAGCATCCCGCGAATCTATAAGTGAACAAGCATACCTGATTCCGAGAATACCACTCAATAAGCACCTAAACACCACTAATCCTAAGCTAATAGTCGCTAGTTACACCATATAATAAGCTCCTATCAAACCTCCCCACACTTAAACCTTGCTCGTCCCCGAGTAAGCAAAATAAAACTCACTCCTCCTAAAAGCACAAAGGTCTACAGTAAGTGTAGAGAAAATCTGCTAGCGACTATACCACAAACTCCAAAGTGTAAATAAGCACTAACCTACTCCGATCTATCTCCTTATGTCTCCAAGATGTCCTACCTGAAACCCTCCTTATTTCTCCACCTTCATATGTCACAACTCCATAACAAAAATAAAATCGAACAAAGTGGTGTGCTTTTAAGCACAAGTGGAATCCTAATATCCTCTAAGGGTAAGGGTACATAAATATGACATAATAAAGATAAAATCGAGTCTCCCACTTGCTTATACACTTCTTATTCCTCCTCTTCGATTAATGTCCTAAACCACTAGATAATATGATTAATCCACAAGTCACAACCACCAATCCTAATTTAAGAATTGTGCATAGTACAACCACAACAATATGCATCAAACTCCAAGAAACAGAAATCTAATCCTAGGATCTAACACAACCGCCGATAATATATAGCAAAACTAATAAAATAATGGAATGGTAAGCATGCAAAGTGTGGATAACAATAAGCTCATAAATAAGAGATATAAATGGCTAAACTAACTCCTTATACCTCCTTGGTCAATCCTAGAAACCCGAGACATCCTTCTACTCCCTTCTTATGTCTCCTGCGCCATTGATATGCAATCAATAAATCAATCACAAAACAATGTAATTCCGGCGCCCTTTCTAGTTTTCACCAAAATCAAAGTGATAGGAACTATTCTTTCTATTCTTTTTATTTTTCAGGTACCAACCTTTTCCTTTTTAATCAATTTTTTCTTGCCTTGTTTTTATTCTTTATTTTTCGTATTTTTCGACTTTTTCATTTTTTTTTCCATATTATTTTCGTCTATTTTTGTTTCGATTTTTTTTAAAACAATAAATCAATGCAAGAGTTCAAACAGTAATAATCCGGTACAGACTCGATCGAAATACAACTCAAAACAGTTCAGCAGAAAATAAGCAAGAAAGATAGAAAAACACATAAAAACTCCTCCTCGGTACGGTAAATCCCCTCCCCACACTTGAACAGCGCATTGTCCTCAATGCAGCAAAAGAGGATCTCATAAAATAGGGAAGGGGGGAAATACCACAATCACTCCACAGCATCAACGCCTCCGGTCGCGGTCGAGACATAAAGTCGCGGTCGAGACCTTTTTTGGAAATCTTTTCGCAAAGTCAGGCACCGGCGTCTCGGTCGAGACATTTGTAGTCGCGATCGCTACATCTCCTAGGAGGTAAAGTCTCGATCGAGACCCTGTAGTCGCGATCGCGACTTGAGTGATTTCGGGGTTTTTTCGGTTTTACTCCACCAATGGCTTCTCCCTGCTGACTCCTTAGACTCTCTAATGAAAATGACAAAAACAAAACAAACAAATGGGATTAAAGTTAGTAAAAATCCCCCGGTTGCCTCCCGGTCAGCGCCTTTGTTTAACGTCGTTGGCTCGACGTACAACAACTCATTCAATGTTTTTCAATCCTTTACGGATCGCATCGTCTAGCACTAACTTTTTGAACCGTGGATGGAAAGGTTTGAACCTTAGACCATTCTCCTCTTTCACTACCCACACTTGCTTGGGCTTCTTCTCCTTTTTCTTCTCCCCACTCTTATTCTTGGCTCCACTTTTCGCCTTCCCTTTTGCTTTCTTGGGGAACTGCACAACAGCTTTAGCAGGTTTCTTTTCCTGTTTGGTTAGCGAGGTGGGGCCACTGCCCAAAACAGCATTAGATCCAAGCTCGGAAATTTTAATGACATCATTTATGCAAACCACAGAGCTATCATCTAGGGGTTGTGGCTTAGTACCAAATATATTAAATTTAACAACTTCCCCATTAAATCCGAGCGTAAGCACCCCGGTATCTAAATCTAGCTTAGTCTTAGATATCCGCATAAACGGTCTTCCTAGAAGGACAGGTGTAGCATGCATCTCATGTTTATCATCTAGCACATAGAAATCCGCAGGAAAGATAAGGTTTTCTACTTTAACCAACACATCTTGGACCAACCCTCTCGGGTAGATCGTCGATCCATCGGCTAATTGCAAAACTATTCCTGTTTTACTCATGAGCCTTAGATTTAATGATTCATAAATTGAGTAAGGTAAAACATTTATCGAAGCCCCTAAGTCTAACATAGCTTTATCAATTCTAGTTTGACCTATGGTACAAGGGATGCTCACCATTCCTGGGTTTGCACGCATAGTAGCCATCTTCGGTTGGATGGCTGTGGAGACCTTTCCGCTTACCTGGACCTACTGCCTCCCTTGCAGCTTCTCGGTTGCTTTCTTAGTGAACATCTCTTTCAAACGCATAGCAAAGCGGGGCACCTTTTTGGCGAGTTGGAGTAGATATCTATTTCCCTGGCATTTCCCGAACCTCTTGAGGATCGCCTCGTCCTCCCGAACGTCATTGTCAGAAAGTCGCGGTCGAGAATCATTGTCGCGGTCGAGACTATTTTCGGGATAATTTTCGATGTCTGGATCACCGCCATCACGATCGCTACTTTTAAGTCGCGGTCGAGAGTTCTCCTCGAAGCCAATGTCACGGTCGAGAGTCTGATGTAGCGACCGCGAGTTTCTCTCGGAGTTAAAGTCGCGGTCGAGACTCTCGTGTCTCGGTCGAGACTTTTCTGCAGATTCGTCCTCCTCGTCCTTTTCAGCGGCCCTTGGCTCTCCTACAGTCGAGATAACACTTACATTTTCTCGCGGTGCTGCTACGGCCTGAGATGGTAACTTTCCCGAGCCTTGCTGTTGAAGATTGTTCACCGCATCCGCTATTTACGCCGCTTGCTTTTCTAAGCTCCTTATACTCGACTCCGTCGTTTGCACGTGGGTTGTGAAATGCTTGGACAAGGACTCGATCATCTCCCTCAGTGATGGTTCCTCATTCTTTGGTTGGTATGGCGCACGGTATTGATTGTTGAATTGGAACGGCCTGTTCTGTGCCCCAGATGAATCTCGCCATCGAAATCCGGGATGGTCATTCCCTCTCGGATTGTAGTTTCCCTCTCACTGGTTGTAATTATTATTGTTGTTCTCGAAGCGAGGTCGGGGAGGTCCAAATCCTCCTACAGCGTGCACCTCCGCGATAGTCTGGTCCTGGAGTTGTGGACACATATCGGTGGGATGAGTCTCGTCTGCACAAATACCGCAAACTCTCGCAAGCTTCGCATTACCAACGGCGAGGTTCTTTATCATACTCTTGAGCTCAGCTATCTCGCTCTTCCATTCCGGCTCTCCGGAGCTCACAACATTGGCTCCCTTTCGTGCATACGTCCTTCCGAAGCTCCTCGTGCCCTCGGCAATCTCGTTCAATCGCGCTCTAGCTTCGGCGGGAGTCAAATTCAGCATTTTCCCGTTGCACGCAGCATCCACCAATCGTCTCTCATTATCTAACAACCCATTATAAAGGCCGGTATTCAGGGCAGGTGGCGTCACTCCTAGACGTTGTTGCGTCAGATCTGGGTCTGTAAGCTCTCGCAACGTTTTGGCCGCCATTGATTCGATTACTAAATTCTGTAGAGATTGTCGTAGATTGCGTAGATGCACCCGCTCTATCTCTGGAATAAAATCAAGTAAATCGGAATTAGTGGCTCGTGTGTGGACCATAAGATAGGTCCACACCATGATAACACAAATAGAAGCAAACTATGACAGTTGGCTCCCCGACAACGGCGCCAAAATTTGACAGGCGTTTTACCGGTCGTTGGTCCTGTCAAAGATAAATCCAACTATATATCCACTAGTGAAGCGGTAAGTCCAAGTCCATTCCACAGGGAGCCACAACGATAGTTTATTTCAATTGTGTTATCAATAGTAACAAAAGGGGGGGGGGGTTGGGTTGTAAAATTGTCGAAAGCAATAGTAACTAAATGCGTTGGATTTGTTAAACTTATAATGATGGAAAGCTCACTCTTTCAGTGTCAGCACATTATTCTTATGGAAAGTTGATCATCGAATTCTAATAAAGTTATGTTCTTTTTAATAAATAATCTAGTTGTCCTACTCTTTTTTCGTAAATAGCAACTAGTCCAAATAGTCCTAGAAACCCTTGTTCTATGCAATAACCAAAGAAATCCTAAGGTTCAACTACTCAACAACATAAAGATCAAAGATATGTAGGCCTATGCAATACCATTGGCAAATCACCGATACTCGACACATGTTTATAATCTCTACAAAAGAAGCACTCGCAAATAGTCTATGCTAATTCTGTTTGCTACCTAAAAGACAAGACTTTTCAAATCGAATTATCAAGCCTAGCAGTATGAATGAATACTAATCAACCTACTTTGCAATCTAGATAAAATCAATACCAATCAATCACAATAATCACAAGAGAAAATAAAACAATACTAAAATTATTATTAGAACATAAACAATAGAATTCTCACAAACAATTCCTAGAACAATGGCCTCAACCACAGAGTGAACTCGTAAGGACTTAGCCAGACATAGACAAGAGAAAGCTATACATGATTATGGATAAACTAACCAGGGACGAAGGTAGAAGATGGTAGAAAGGTGGCAGCTTTCCTCTTGGTGGCTGAATTTCTAAGAACTTGATTGTGAAAAGTGGCAAAAGAATAACTAACTCCTTCTAACCTAAAACTAAGGGTTTATATAGTATCTAATGGAAGTGAAATAAAACAAATCAAAATAACTAAAAAGATATGGAAAAAACTAATCAGAAATCGGATAAAATCCGCTAAATTGGGCCGCTGGTGTCCGCGGTCTCGATCGAGTCATTATAGTCGCGATCGCGACATCTTCTGCAGAAAAGTGAATTTTGTAGAATTGCCATAACTCTTGGCTCACAACTCTGATTGCGCTCATCTTTTGAGGTGAGCAAGTAGACTTCAATATCTAACTCCTAGAATTGGAATCACCTCAATCAGACATCGGATCAGGGAGAAAGAGCCATCTGAACTTAGTTGAATATCTCGGCACTTCTTCTCAGCACTTCTACTCTTCTCTTCAATGGTCGAAGCGCGTCTTCGACCCTCTTCTCTTGGTGTAGCCGTTGTATCCTTCTCTTCTAGCTCCATACCAAATGCACTAGAATTGAGTACAAGTAGGATCTCCATAATCAATACCACAAAACAACGCTTATGAGCATCCCGCGAATCTATAAGTGAACAATCATACCTAATTCCGGGAATACCACTCAATAAGCACCTAAACACCACTAATCCTAAGTTAATAGTCGCTAGTTACACCATATATATAAGCTCCTATCAGAAGGCTTGCAGGGGACTTCGTGATGTGGATGCTTTCTTGACGGACATGAAGGATAAGGTATCCCAGGCAGAAGCGAAGATTTCGGCAATGGAGGACAAAGTAGCTAAAGCCACCTAGAGAGCGTCAAAGCTAGACACCAAGCTGAATGGTTTGAAAGTGGCGTTGTCACAAGCCCAGAAGGAATCAGGTGAACGTATTCGCCAGCTCAAAGGGGATGTGATTCACCTTGAAGGGGACGTGAATCGCCTCCGTGACCAACGTGCTCAAGTGGAAATGGATGTTGGGGCCTACTTCGGCCTGAAGGATCGTTTAGAGATGATGGAGTAATACGTCGATTGTAAGCATCCTGAATGGGACTTGGAAGCTTCTCGCGAGGACATCGACAAAGAGTATCCCCAAGGTTGTCCCCATGACGATGTACTCCATGGACCAGGCGACTTGGGAGAGCAAGCACATGTTGAAAGCTTAGGCCGTACTGAGGACGTGGGCAACCAAAGCGACGTCACCTCGAATGGGAAGGCTCAATGATCATGGTAAGAATAACCCTCTAATTGTCCCACTCTACTTAATTGATGTTTTGTTTGAACTGTCCCCCGAACTTTCTTTGACACTTGGTTTTGGCGAACCGATTTTTGTAGCGGGTCGTATGTAATATAACAATGTGAAACCTGTTTTGGCGGCCTGTTAAGTAATGGGTCCCATGTTGTATGTGTGGTTTGACGACCATCTTGTCATCGATTATTTTGTTTATCTGTTACTTAACTCTATATATTAATGATGACTTGATGTATCGGGCATGTATTACAAATGTTTTCCATACTCCATTGGGATAATAAAATAGCTACTTTGATTCTACTCCGTATACATTCCGACTCTCTTACATCGTTTAGTCCTAGGTTACAATTCTTCCTCCTCATATTTATCTTTACCCTTTGTGTTCGGGATTGTTGACAGGCGTTAAACGGTCGTTGGCCCTATCAAAGATAATCCAACTAAATACTCCACTAGTGAAGTGGTAAGTCAGAGTCGAATTCCAAGGCAGCCACAACGATATCTTACTTCAATTTGTGTTACCAAACAATAATTGGGGGGTTTTTGGTTTGTAAACTAACTAGCAATAATAAAACATGAATTGTTGGATTTTGTAAAATATAACAATGGAAAGGTCACTCTTTTAGCATCAGCGCATTATTCTTATGGAAAGTTGATCATCGAATTCTAAAAAAGCTATGTTCTTTAAATAAATAATCTAGTTGTCCTACTCTTTGTTCGTAAATAGCAACTAGTCCAAATAGTCCTAGAAACCCTTGTTGTTTGCAATAACCAAAGAAATCCTAAGGTCCAACTACTCAACCACATAAAGATCAAAGATATGTAGGCCTATGCAATGCCATTGGCAAATCTCCGATACTCGACACATGTTTATAATCTCTACAAAATAAGCACTCGCAAATAATCTATGCTAATTCTGATTGCTACCTGAAAGACAAGACTTTTCAAATCGAATTATCAAGCATAGCTATATGAATGAATAATGATCAACCTAGTTTGCAACCTAGATAAAATCAATATCAATCATTGACAATAATCACAAGAGAATATAAAACAATGCTGAAATTATTATTAGAACATAAACATAGAATTCTCACAAACAGTTCCTAGAACAATGGCCTCAACATAAGAGTGAACTCGTAGGAACTTAGCCAGACATAGCCAAGAGAAAGCTATACATAATTATGGATGAAATAACCAGGGATGAAGGTAGAAGATGGCACAAATGTGGGAGCTTTCTTTTTGGCTGCTGAATCTCTAAGAACTAATTTGTGAAAGTGGCAAAAGATAATTCTAACCTTAAAACTAAAGGTTTATATAGTATCTATCCTCTAGGAAATAAAATAAAATAAAATAAAAGATAAAAAAGGGAAAAACTGATAGAAATTCGGACTAGATCAACAATTGGGCCGGTCCGCGTCGGCAGTCGCGATCGAGACTTTATAGTCTCGACCGAGACTTTTTCCCAGTCACTCAGAAATGGCACCAGACTCGATCTCTACCTCCAAGTCGCGATCGCTACTTTCATGTCGAGACAAACTCTCGATCAAGACATTATAGTCTCGGTCGAGACATCTATGTTGAGGGCAAATCTCGATCGAGACATTATAGTCTAGGTCGAGACATTTTCGTTGTGGCTCTTTCTCGTCTTGAAACCTTCTCTCGGGCTGGTCTTTGGTCTTCTGTAAGCTTCCGAGGCAGCTCGGCTTCGCCTCTCAGCTTCTCCATGGGTGTAGGTGTGGTAGTCTTCTCTCTAGCTCCGTCCCAAAGGCACTAAAGGTGAGTACAAATAGGATCTCCATAATCAATACCACAAAATAACGCTTAAGAGCATCCCGCAAATCTATAAGTGAATAGTCATACCAGATTCTGGGAATACCAATCAATAAGCACCTAAACACCACTAATCCTAATCTAAGAGTCGCTAGTTACACCATATAATAAGCTCCTATCAAACCTCCCCACACTTAAACCTTGCTCGTCCTTGAGTAAGCAAAATAAAACTCACTCCTCCTAAAAGCACAACGGTCTATAGTAAGTGTAGAGAAAGCTTGCTAGCGACTATACTTCAATCTCCAATTGTATCGAGCACTAACCTACTCCGATCTATCTCCTTATGTCTCCGAAATTTCCTACCCAAAACCCTCCTTATTTCTCCACCTTCGTATGTCACCACTCCAATACAATAGTAATAATCAAACCAAGTGGTGTGCTTTTAAGCACATGTAGAATCCTAATCTCCTCTAAGGGTAAGAGTACATAAATATGACATAAGAATAAAATCGAGTTTCCCACTCGCTTATACACTTCTTATTTCTCCTCTTTGAGTAATGTCCTAAACCACTAGATAATGTAATAAATCCACAAGTCACAACCACCAATCCTAATTTAAAAATTCTGCATAATACAACCACAACAATATGCATCAAACTCCAAGAAATAGAAATCTAATCCTAGGATCTAACACAATCGCCGATAATATGTAGCAAAACTAATAAACTAATGGAATGGTAAGCATGCAAAGTGTGGATAACAATAACCTCATAAGTAGAGAGATAAAAGGCCAAAACTAACTCCTTATCCCTCCTTGGTGAATCCTAAAACCCGAGACATCCTTCAACTCCCTTCTTATTTCTCTTGCGCCATTAGATATGCAATCAAATAAATAATCACAAAACAAGTAAATCCGGCGCCCTTTCGGGTTTTCACCAAATTCTAAGTGGTAGGATCTTTTTCTTTAATTTTTATTCTTTATTTTTCAAGCACCAACCTTTTCCTTTTTATCCATTTTTGCTTGCCTGGTTTTTATTTTTTTATTTTTTGTATTTTTTTGATTTTTTCGTTTCTTTTTCGAATTTTTTTTCGTATTTTTTCGATTTTTTTAATAAAACAGATGCAATTGTTCAAGACGCGATATAAGTTCCGGTACAGACTCGATCCAAAAACAACTTAATCAGTTCAGCAGAAAGATAGCAAGAAAGACTCAAAAACACATAAAACTCCTACTCAGTACGGTAAATACTCTCCCCACACTTGAACAGCGCATTGTCCTCAATGCAGCAAAAGAGGACCTCATATAAAGAGGCAAGAGGGAGAAGTACCGCAATCACTCCTCAACATCGTCATCATCTCCGTCATCATCATCATCGGACTCATCCGCGTTTCTCCTTTGTTTGAAATGCGAATTTTCTGGATGTCGCGGTCGAGACTGAAAAGTCGCGGTCGAGATTTCCGGGCCGTGGAAAAGTCACTGTCGAGATGCAATTGTCCTGATCGAGACATGGGTGATTTCGGTTGAAAGTGTCTGTTTTACGCCTACAATGGCTTCCTTCCTGCTGACTCCTTAGACTTTCTAATGAAAATAACAAAAACAAAACAAACAAATGGGATTAAAGTTAGTAAAAATCCCCCGGGTTGCCTCCCGGTCAGCGCCTTACTTAACGTCGTGGAACGACGTACAATCTCTCATTCATTGTTTTTCAATCCTTTCTGGATCGCATCATCTAATAATAGCTTTTTGAACCATTGATGGAAAGGTTTGAACCTTAGACCATTTTCCTCCTTTACCACCCATACTTGCTTGGGCTTCTTCTCCTTTTTGCTCTCTCCACTCTTATTTTTGGCTTTACCCTTTGCCTTTGCTTTTGCTTTCTTGGAGACCTGCACAATAGCTTTAGCAGGTTTCTTTTCCTGTGTGGTTAGCGAGGTGGGGCCACTTCCCAAAATAGCATTAGAGCCTAGCTCAGAAAGTTTAATGACATCATTTATGCAAAATACTGAGCTATCATCTAGGGGTTGTGTCTTAGTCCCAAATATATTAAAGTTGACAACTTCCCCATTAAATTCGAGCGTAAGCGCCCCAGTATCTAGATCTAGCTTAGTCTTAGATGTCCGCATAAACGGTCTACCTAGAAGGACAGGTGTAGCCTGCGTCTCATGTTTGTCATCTAGCAAATAAAAATCCACAGGAAATATAAGATTTTCTACTTTAACCAACACATCCTCGACCAACCCTCTCGGGTAAATCGTAGATCCATCGGCTAGTTGCAAAACAATCCTTGTTTTACTCATGCGCCCTAGACTTAATGATTCGTACACCGAGTAAGGTAAGACATTGATAGAAGCTCCTAAGTCCAACATAGCTCTATCTATCCTAGTTTTACCTATGGTACACGGGATACTTACCATACCTGGGTCCGCACGCTTGGTAGCCATCTTTGGATGGATGGCTGTAGAGACCCTTCCGCTTACCTATACCGTCTGCCTTTCTTGCAGCTTCTCGTTTTTTTTCGTAGTGCACATCTCCTTCAATCGCGTAGCAAAACGGGGCACCTTCTTGGCGAGTTGGAGTAGATAACTATTCCCCTGGCATTTCCCGAACCTCTTGAGGATCTCATCGTCATCCTCTGGAAGTCGCGGTCGAGAGTCGATGTCGCGGTTGAGATCTTTTTCGGAAAATTTTCCGTCTTTCGGATCATCGTCATCTCGATCGAGAGGTTGGAGTTTCGATCGAGATTTCTCCTCGGGGGTAATGTCGCGGTTGAGAGTAATGAATCGCGATCGCGAATTCTTCTCGGGGGTAAAGTCTCGGTCGAGACTTTCATGTCTCGGTCGAGACATCTCCGCAGTCTCTTCCTTCTCGTCTTTTTCAGTGGCCTTTTCCTCTCCTAGCGTCGAGATTACACTTACATTCTCTCGCGGTGCTTCTACGGACTGAGATGGTAACTGTCCCGAGCCTTGCTGTTGAAGATTGTTGGCCGCCTCCGCTATCTGAGCAGCCTGCTTCTCTAATCTCCTTATGCTTGACTCCGTCATTTGGACATGGGCTGTAAAGTGCTTGGAAAAGGATTCGAGCATCTCCCTCAGCAATGGTTCATCGGTTTTTGGAAGGTATGGCGCACGGTATTGATTGTTGTATTGATACGGCCTGTTCTGCACCCCATACGAATCTTCCCATCGAAATCCGGGATGATCGTTGCCTCTTGGATTATAGTTGTTCTCTCGCTGGTTGTAATTGTTGTTGTTGTTTTCATAGCGAGGTCGGGGAGGTCCGAAACCTCCTACAGCGTGTACTTCAGCGATGGTTTGGTCCTGGAGCTGCGGACACATGTCGGTAGGATGACTCTCGTCCTCACAAATACCACATACTCTCGAAGGCTTAGAATTTTCGATGGCGATTTTATTGATCATACTCTTTAGCTCTGCTATCTCGCTTTTCCACTCAGGCTCTCCGTAGCTCACAGCATTAGCTCCTATCCTTGTATACGTTCTCCCGAAGCTCCTTGTCCCCTCGACAATTTCGTTCAATCGTGCTCTAGCTTCGGCGTGAGTCAAATTCAGCACACTCCCATTACATGCAGCGTCAACTAATCTCCTTTCATTGTCTAGTAACCCATTATAGAGGTGGGTCACCAAATCTTTCTCCTCAAACCCGTGAAACGGGCAGCTCACACACAGTCTGGCGAACCTTTCAACATAATCATACAGCGTCTCAGCGTCATGTTGTTCCACCATAGCTATCGCCCTTTTCAATGCAACCGCCTTCTTGGACGGGAAATACTTGTTGAGGAAGGCTTTGTGAAGCTTCTCCCATGTGTCGAAACTCCCGGTGGGCATCAAGTAATACCACTGGCGCGCGGTATCTTTCAGCGTGAGACCGAAATCTCTCATCTTTATTTGCTCATCGGTGACGTTACTCGGCTTACTGTAGTTGCAGATGTCGTGGAACTCACTAAGATGCATGATCGGGTCCTCCCCGACCAAGCAATGAAATTTAGGTAGCAAATTGATGAATCCGGTCTTTAAATCAAACGTGACGCCGGCCTTCAGGGCAGGTAGCGTCACTCCTAGATGTTGTTGCATCAGATCAGGGTCTGTAAGCTCTCGCAACGTTCTTGCCGCCATTGATTCAATTACTAGATTTTGTAGAGATTCTCGCAGATTGCGTAGATGCGTCCGCTCTATCTCTGGAATGAAATCAAGAAAATCTGAATTAGTAGCGCGGGTGTGGACCATAAGATAGGTCCCCGGCAACGGCGCCAAAATTTGACAGGCGGTAAATTTTTGTTGGCCCTATCAAAGATAATCCAACTAAATACTCCACTAGTGAAGTGTTAAGTCGGAGTCGAATCCCAAGGGAGCCACAATAATAGCTTACTTCAATTTGTGTTACCAAATAGTAACTGGGGGGTTTTTGGTTTGTAAACTAACTAGCAATAATAAAACGTGAATTGTTGGATTTTGTAAAATATAACGATGGAAAGCTCACTCTTTTAGCATCAGCGCATTATTCTTATGGAAGGTTGATCATCGAATTCTATAAATGTTATGTTCTTTAAATAAATAATCTAGTTGTCCTACTCTTTGTTCGTAAATAGCAACTAGTCCAAATAGTCCTAGAAACCCTTGTTCTTTGCAATAACCAAAGAAATCCTAAGGTTCAACTACTCAAAAGCATAAAGATCAAAGATATGTAGGCCTATGCAATGCCATTGGCAAATCTCCGATACTCGACAAAGGTTTATAATCTCTACAAAATAAGCACTTGCAAATAGTCTATGCTAATTCTGATTGCTACCTAAAAGACAAGACTTTTCAAATTGAATTGTCAAGCCTAGCGATATGAATGAATAATAATCAACCTAGTTTGCAACCTAGATAAAATCAATATCAATCAATGACAATAATCACAAGAGAATATAAAACAATGCTGAAATTATTATTAGAACATAAACATAGAATTCTCACAAACAATTCCTAGAACAATGGCCTAAACCTCAGAGTGAACTCGTAGGAACTTAGCCAGACATAGTCAACAGAAAGCTATACATAATTATGGATGAACTAACCAGGGAAGAAGGTAGAAGATGGCACAAAGGTGGGAGCTTTCTTCTTGGCTGCTGAAACTCTAAGAACTAATTTGTGAAAGTGGCAAAAGATAATTCTAACCTAAAAACTAAAGGTTTATATAGTATCTATCCTCTAGGAAATAAAATTACAGAAAATAAAAGATAAAAAGGGGAAAAACTGATAGAAATTCGGACTAGATCAGCAATTGGGCCGGTCCGCGTCGGCAGTCGCGATCGAGACATTATAGTCTCGACCGAGACTTTTTCCCAGTCACTCAGAAATGTCACCAGACTCGATCGCTACCTCCAAGTCGCAATCACTACTTTCATGTCGAGGCAAAGTCTCGATCGGGACATTATAATCTCGGTCGAGACATCTATGTCGAGGGCAAATCTCGATCGAGACATTATAGTCTCAGTCGAGACATTTTCTTCGTGGCTCTTTCTCGTCTTGAAACCTTCTCTCGGGCTGGTCTTCGGTCTTCTGTAAGCTTCCGAGGCAGCTCGGCTTCGCCTCTAAGCTTCTCCATGGGTGTAGGTGTGGTAGTCTTCTCTCTAGCTCCGTCCCATATGCACTAAAGGTGAGTACAAACAGGATCTCCATAATCAATACCACAAAATAACGCTTAAGAGCATTCCGCAAATCTATAAGTGAACAATCATACCAGATTCTGGGAATACCACTCAATAAGCACCTAAACACCACTAATCCTAAGCTAATAGTCGCTAGTTACACCATATAATAAGCTCCTATCAATTGTATCCTTGCCACTTGAAATGTACCGAGAAGTCTTGTGTTTGTCGTCGTGACACGTAATGGACTTGTCCCGTCGGGCTTCCTCCTTGCTCGTCTAAGAGGGGAGAGTACACGTTTCATACGACAAGTCACTATCGAGGGATATGTTTTACTCAATCCAGTTTTGCCGGTATGAGGTTGTTTATTTGTAAATTAACCTAATAGATTGTATAAGGCTTGCATGGCCTCATGTGCCGATTCTACTCCTTAATCGTCAAAGAGGGGGAGAGAACCTGTTTCTGCAATGTATAAATGTCAGTCGTGACTTGTAATATTACTCGAAGGGAATTAAATATGTAATGTGGGTAGATAAAGGCGAGGTGTACGACCTTTTAACGGGTATAAGGTTTACTAGGTACGACGTGCCTGTATGTGAGCTCATTGTTATTGTGCGAGTGGATCCACTGGTGTCTCGATGTGGGGGCCCCTTTGTATACCTGTTGTATTCAAAACAAAGAAAAACAAAAAATGTGCAAGAGATGACTTGTGGCTACGCCTGTTAATCATACTGTTAGTAAATGACATCGAGATGTCTATTATAAGACACACTATATGTTTGTACCTATCGCATAATCGACTAAAAGTAATAAAGTTTCATATGCGTAGCTAACGAGCGTCGTTTGCAGTGTTTAAATATTCATTTATAAAACGTCACTAACTTCTCTACGAGTAGAGTGGTAAGCAAGGGTCGATCCCACAGAGAGTCAAGTTATCAATTCTTATGTAATTTATAAGGTCAACTTTAATAAAGATAGAAAAAGGGGGAGTTTGGATTGATGCTAGTCTATGATTCTATTAAGGAGAGTAATTGAGAAAATACCTTATTCAGCGGGGATTCGCACTACAGAATAGTTGGTTTGATCCTTGACTTCCTATTTGCTAATCGGGTTCATTCCATTAATTAATATATTCTAATTGTCCTATTCCATGTTCCTTATTGGCTAATTAAGTCAACTAGTCCTAACGCCCTTGCACCTACAAATCTAGTCCTCCCTAGTGGAAAAAACCCTTTTAGAGGCGGGCATTTTGACACTTGTTGAGGCATATACCGTTCGCAACAAATGAGGGGGCTGCAACAAGTGGGAACACTTTTAGAGGCGGGCTAAATACGCCTCAAAAAAGACCCTTTTAGAGGCGGGCCTATAGAGGCCCGTCTAAAAGGGCCTCAACAAGTGCCTCATTGGACACTTGTTGAGGCGGGCCGGCCCAGTCTGCGCCTCAACAGGTGCTTGTTGAGGCGGGCCGGCCCTTTGTTCGCCGCAAAAAGGCCGCACTTGTTGAGGTGGGCGACCTTAAGCCCGCCTCAACAAGTTCCTTTAGAGGCGAGCCTCGTTAGGCCCGCCTCTAAAGGTGCCTCAACAAGTGCTTTCGAAGGCACTTGTTGAGGCGGTCTGCTTTAAGCCCGCCGCAACAAGTAAATTCGGAGGCACTTGTTGCGGATGTTTTAGAGTCGGGCGTAAGGATGCCCGCCTCTATAAATAGGAAAAAAGAGCCGCAACAAAACAGTAAGTTGGCCCCTACCTGCTCTTAGAATCGGCTGAAATAACCACACACAGATTTATAGAATAATGTACTTTTATACAACAGGTTTGACCAGAGTACAGTTAAATTCTCAACGACAGTTTACAAGTACGAATAAGTTCAATCCGATGATAGATATGTCGATGTAAAATATTGTGCCCATTGCTCACGAACTACATCCATTTCTTCAAAAGTATATGATGTCGTCCTCTTAGTATATAGCTTAATAAGAAACACAAAAATTATTGATAAAAAAACTCAAAAACATCAATGTATAGTTAATTAGTTACATACCTTATCTAGTCGGTAATCATCAGAGCCATCGAATCCCGTGACTATCTCTAACATGAACTTCATGACATAATAGCCACCCTCGGTTCCGCTGCTTTGTTGAGCGCACTAATTACATAAAATAAGGAGATTGTCTTAGCTAGATACAAGGCCTTCGATTATAGATAAACAAACCTAAATCTAGAGTTTAAAATGTTATATGTACCTCTATATCAATGACTCTAAACGTCTTACGTTTTCCCAATGATTTATCGCATTTTCCACATTGATACCTAAACACTTGAAATGCCCTAGAAAATCCACGCAATACAGTCATGATGTTGTTAGTATTCCAAAAAGAACTAGTTCATAAGCAAGGAAGGAACCGAGCAAAGAAGGGCGAAAGGAAAAGCGAAAGGAAGGAAGAGGGTCAGAGGGATACTCGGCCCATTACTCGACCGAGTAATGGGCCGAGTATCCCTCTGACTCTCTTCCGAAAAATCAGTTTTATCTTGGGGGGTTACGAAAGGAGGATCTTGGAGAATATTAGAAGGGGGTTTTCGAAGTCAAATATCTTACAAATTCAGTACTCGAGATGCATCAGTCTTTCTGCTGCCTGGATCTTTCAGAGAATCGAAAAGATAGACCTGTCCTCTAAATGGGTCTATCACGTACAGAATCCAATGATTACTGCATCATTTAAACATAAATTAATAAAAATTAATGATTGCTTAAAATACTAATTATATATGAAACTTATTGAAAACACTTACTCTTGATTATATGGGAGCAAAAACAATTTGGCACTGTTAGCAATGAATACACGTTGCAAATAAGTTGCTGGAACAGATGGGTCGGCCTTGATTCTAGTGCTTGACATCATCTCAGGACAGATGAATCCAATTCCAGCATTTTCAAATGCATGTTTGTGATTTTCCAATAAATAGCTGCACATTTAAAGGAAAAACAATTAAGAATGGAAGTTGAACAATTACAGAAAAAGATTAAGATTGATAGATGACAATTAAAAGATAAAGATTAATATTTACATCATGTAGACTTGAATCACCGAAACGTTTAAGCAATCCCCCTTAAGGAATTCTTCTACATCGGATGCAGTGACATATGTTTGTGGATTTTTCGTCACATAATTCCAAACTGAGGCATCCAATGGGATGGGAGTATTATCATATATATCTACCGGCGCCGAAGAGATAACAAATTGCAACCACTTGCACGATTGGCCAAGACCTTGAATTGCTTCGTTTTCTTCTTTCTTTTTTTTTGCATCTGATTCTTCCGTTTTTTTATCACAGCTACCAACCACTTCTTTGTTGGACTGAGACTCATTGAGTACAAACAAGGAAGATGTAATATCATTCAATATAACTATCCCGCCAAGGGCCTAATTTATGAAATCTATCCCGCCAAGGGCCTAAATTATGAATTCTACCCCGCCAAGGGCCTAAATAGATAATAATATGCAACTATCCCGCCAAGGGCCTAAATTGACTTACCTTTGTATTTTTGGCGCTGTCATCAACCTTTTTCGAGAGAAATGACTTGGACTTCTTTGTTGGGCGTGGAGTAGTATAGTCCTATATATATTTGAAATCAAGTTGAGCAAGAGTGAGTAAGTGAAACCATCACCCGTAGGCACCGCCTAAGTTAGAGAAATGACTTGGACTTCTTACCTCGTCGTCTTTGAAAATCACTAAGCGGATCGGCCATTGCACGAAGCTTCCCTGAGCACCGCCTAAGTTGGTGAAACCATCACCCGTAGGCACCGGAAGAATATCATCATGATGTCCATCATAAACAAAATCAACTTGGACTTTGTAGTGATCAGGCTTCATCTGTGTAAAGTGCTGGGACGATGCATCATTTGTGGGTTGTACCATACCATCCGCTACGAGCACTTTGTTACTAGAATCATTATCCTCAAGGGCAAGATGGCATGGAGTCCTTTCCTGCATAAGACGTATTTTAACTCTTGTTCTGAGCTGCACTTGCCTTTACTTTCGCACTACGAGCCTGTCAAAAGACAATAGCATTATCACCAATTAGTTAGAAACATTATTATCAATGACTCTGGCCTATAACAAAGTAGCACTAAAAGGAAATAACATTATTACCAATGACTCTGGCTTGTGATATTCTTGAACAAAAGATAACCAATCAGCCTCTGAAATATGGTGGTAGACATCCCAAGGCATCTTGTTTGTAGGATACTTCGACGGATTGAACGTCTTAGTTATCCATCGAGCTACCAACTTGCTCTTAAAATCTCTAAAGCGTTTTGCCACACATGAATGGAAATATTTTTCCCTTGATTTAGCCACATCATCAATGATGTGGAACATAAGCTGTGAATTTGTACAATAAGTTAATGATAGTTAATACAGTATATATTCAAGGTGTAATTTAAAAAGACATTATACCTTGGTCTCCTCCCAAAACCCTCGCCTCGTTTGCTCATCTATCTTTCGGTATTCTTTCTCGTTAATATTTATTCTTTGAGCACAACTCCCAACTTGCTTTCCATATTGTTTTGACCATTGCCCATCTGGGACATTAAACGCATTATACTCAAGGTGCATAGGTTGTTTTACTTGAACACCTTTTGACGGACCACGCCCTTTATGAATCTGTGTAATTGCTCCAACACCTTGTGATTCGGGATCACCTTGAATAGGACAAATAGCATTTTCTCTTTCATCATCCATCCCACACAAGAATTCCTCCAACAAAGTAAAAAAATATAATTAGATCATGATTTCATGAGTAGATATAAAAAAACAGGCGAATGGTTAGTATATGATTCCACCTCATCTTATTCATTCGTGATTTGTAACCCATATTCCCTCCCTATGATCTGTACGGATATGATTAGTATTATTTATATCTTCCTCCTCGGGTAATGGTTGAACAACAGTTGATAACAAGGGTGTATCGTCATACTCGTCATACTCATCTTCATCCACAACATCATCAATACCAAGAATATGTCTTTTACCTTGGGCAACTGCACGCCATCTAGGATCAACATTGTCTACCACATAAAAAATCTGCTTAGCTTGTGATGCTAGGATGAATGGCTCATCACTATCACTTAATCTGTCAAAGTTTGCCAATGTCAAACTCGGATAAATTTCATCTTGCTTCACCCCGTTAGGGTTGTTGACCCACTTACACCGGAAAACAGGGATTGTAAAATTGTTATAATCCAGCTCCCAAATTTCTTCGATAACACCATAATATGATTGTGTCACATCAACCGGTCTTTTGTCCTTAGCGCTCGCATAGACCCTAGATGATGCAATAACCTTCACTCCACTATTCTGCACCACACTCTTTTCATCTCGCCTTCTAGTGTATAATGTGAACCCATTGATATCATATCCTTCGTAAGACTGAATACATAGTCGAGGACCCCGAGATAACCACTTGACCGTATCAGAAACGTCATGTTCTTTCCTAAGTTCCTCAGCTACTTCCTTCTTAAACCAATCAACAAATGTCCGATTATGTTCCCGCATCAAAGCTATTTCATTCAATTTCGGATTCTTGTGCTACAATTCATTGTAATGCTTTTCTATGTAAGGATTCACCTCTGTAAGATGCTGCAACACACAAAGATGTGCCTTACTCTTCCTTTCAGATGGAGGAGATATTAATTTTTTACCAATTACTCCCTCTCCTTCAAGCCTCCCTGTATGACGAGATTTTGGAAGACCTATTGGATGAAGCCTTGACAAAAACTCAGCTGCGTATTGAGATATCTCTTCATGAAGGACTCCATGAATGATACTACCCTCTGGATTCGCCCGATTCTTTACTTTGTCCTTTAAACTGCCAAAAAATCTCTCAAAAGGATACATCCATCTTAAATATACCGGACCACATAACTTGATTTCTCGAACCAAATGAACAATTAAGTGCACCATTATAACAAAGAAAGACGGCGGAAAGTACATTTCAAATCGACACAAAGTTTCAACAATATCAACGTGGAGAGCATCCAATTTTTCCGGATCAATAACCTTAGCATATATCGAACTGAAAAAGTCGCACAGCTTTGTTATAACATGTCTCACGTGTTTCGGCAATATCCCACGAAGTGTTATCGGTAAGAAACATTAAGCAATACATGACAATCATGAGATTTCATACCAATCAACCGAAGGTCCGAAAGAGAAACTATACGTTTTACATTTGACGAATACCTCGATGGAACCTTAATGCCATGTAAGCACTCACAAAACACCTTTTTCTCCTTTATTGACATTGTGTAACAAGCCGGAGGCAGAAAAGTCCTTTTACCATCCGGTTTTACTACCGGGCACAAATCTGGTCAAATATTCCTCTCCTTCATATCAAAATGAACGTTCTGATTGTCTTTCGTCTTTCCTGGTATATTTAGCAAAGTCCCAATTATGGCATCACAAACATTCTTTTCAATGTGCATCACATCGAGACAATGCCTGACCGACAAATCTTTCCAATAAGGTAGATCCCATAGTATAGACACTTTCTTCCATAAAACACCCTTTTTAGATTTTGATTTGAAGCACTTGCCATATTTAGTGTCAACATTTTAAATCCGTTCATAAACCTGTGATCCTGTCAAAGGTGTACGAGCTACTCCTTCCTCGGTGTGCCCATTGAACTCCTTCTTCTTTTTACGGTAAGAGTGATATCGACTAAGGAACTTCCGGTAATCTAGATACACATTTTTCCTGTAATTTCTCAAGTAGGCGGGTTTCATATCCTCTTCACATAAAGGGCATGCTTGTGCTCCTTTGATTTTGTACCCAGAAAAGTTTCCATATGCCGGAAAATCATTTATGGTACAAAAAACCATAGCTCGCAAGGTAAAGTTTGAGTTGGTGTATGCATCGAACATTGGGACACCTTCATTCCACGATAATTTCAAATCATCAACAATTGGAGCAAGATACACATCTAAGTCATTTCCAGGTTGCTTAGGCCCGGAGATGAGGAGTGATAACATGATATACTTGCGCTTCATACATAACCATGGAGGAAGATTATAAATCGCTAGAAGAACCGGCCAGGTGCTATGTTGGCTGCTTAGCGTACCATACGGACTCACACCATCTGTACATAAAGCAAGTCTCAGATTACTAACCTCATCACCAAATTCAGAATATTTCTTATCAATATTTCTCCATTGAGGAGAATCAGCAGGATGTCTAAGCTGTCCATCTTTCTTTCTCCCTTCCGCATGCCATCTCAGATTTTTGGCTTCCTTCTTTATCGAAAACAAATGCTGAAACCTAGGTATTATTGGAAGATACCACATAACTTTAGCTGCTGGGCCCCTCTTAGCCGAATTTACCCCTTTACGCTTGTAACGAGATGCACCGCACTTTGGACACTCATCAGATTTTCATGTTGATTTCTGTAAAGCATACAATCATTTGGGCAAGCATCTATCTTGACTACATCTAAGCCTAAGGGACACATCAATTTTCTGGCGTAATAAGTAGAGATAGGCATCTCATTGCCTTCTGGTAAAAATTCACCTAACCAATCCAATAAGGTGTTGAAACTTCCATCAGTCGAACCAGAAGCACATTTCAAGTTGTAAAGTATTGACACAGCCTCTAACTTGCTAAATTTTGTACACCCAGGATACAAGGGAGTCTCTGCAGCCTTTGATACCTGTTCGAACATCTGAGGTTGTTCGTTCAAGTGATCTCTCACCCCATCCATCATTCCATTTATTTCATCATCTTCTTGGTCATCATCCATCTCATTATTCTCAGCAATATCATCATCACTATCATCAGTGTCTACCCGAACATCAAACTCATTGACACTAGAACTTGGACGATCACGTTTTTTCTCACCATGCCAAAACCAAACATGATAATCTTCTTTGAAACCACGACGAAATAAATGATCCTCAATCTCATCAATATCATCTAACCGCCTTATATTCTTACAATCACGGCAATGACAATAGATTTTTTCTGCTTTCGTACTACGTTGGTGTGCTAAAACACATCTAATAAACTCCTCAACCCCACTCAAGTATTGTGTCGTAGTATGGTCACCGTACATCCAAGGACGACTCATTTCTAGTAATAATTGCAAGAAGAGGAAGATTTAATATCATTTCTAATAACTATCCCGCCAAGGGCCTAAATTATGAATTCTATCCCGCCAAGGGCCTAATTTAATAGATAATAATACGCAACTAAGCAAGAAAAAATACAAACTCAACTATCCCGCCAAGGGCCTAAATTATGAAATCTATCCCGCCAAGGGCCTAAGAAACTAGGGTAGAAGTATTACCTTGATCCAATATCGATCCTTCAAGACAACGCCTCAATAAACTCCTTCAATGCACAAGCTATAACCACAAAAAATAGTATATGAATTAGGTGTATACTTCTCATATTGTCATTGGGGCATTTCATCAAACACCTTCAAGGCACAAGCTATAAACACAAAAAATACACAAATTCGGGATAGATTTAAACATTTAAATGCACAAGTTGTTAGTATTAGTTGTTTAGATTTGACTAGGATGAAAGATAGTATATGAATTAGGGGTATATTTTTCATATTTTCATAGAGGCATTTCATCAAACACCTTGAATGCACAAACTATAAACACAAAAAAATGCACAAATTTGGGATAGAATGCGGGTCTGTTGGAGGGCGAACGTAGATAGATTACTTACCGGCGATCGAAGACGAGAAAGCGGGTCTGTTGGAGACGAAACGAGAACGAAGACCCGCAGGTCTGTTGGAGGGCGAACGCGGTCTGTTGGAGGGCGAACGCGGGTCTGTTGGAGGGCGAACGCACAGAGACGAAGACGCTCTCGGAGACAAACGGAGAGGAGGCCGAACGAAGAAGACAAACTGATGAGAATGGCAGAATAGCGGAACGAAGGGGATGGAAGACGAGCGGAAGTGAAGAAGACGAAGTGGAACGAAAATGGTATAGGCGGCCGCGCGGGTAAAATTAAAAGAATTAGTTGAGGCGGGCGTATAAAGGCCCGCCTCAACAAGCATTAAACGAGGCGGCCGACTAGAGCCCGCCTCAAAAAGTATTAAAAGAGGCGGGCTAAAATGCCCGCCTCTAATAATCAGCCCATATACGCGCTCGGACTTGCTCGGTTTGTTGAGGCGGGCCTTTATACGCCCGCCTCAAAAGGTATTAAAAGAGGCGGGCTAAAATGCCCGCCTAAAATAATCAGCCCATAACGCGCTCGGACTTGCTCGGTTTGTTGAGGCGGGCCTTTATACGCCCGCCTCAACAAGGGTTAAAAGAGGCGGGCCGTGTAGCGCCCGCCTCAAAAGGTATTAAAAGAGGCGGGCATTTTAGCCCGCCTCTAATACTCAGCCTGGATCGAAAAAAACCTTATTGAGGCGGGCATTCTTGGCCCGCCTCAATAAGTGCTTATAGAGGCGGGTTCTTCTTGGCCCGCCTCTATAAAATCTTCCGGAAATAATTTTCCGGATACTTTTTGAGGCGTATAATATTATGTATGCCTCAATAAGTTTTTTTTGAGGCGTTTTTATTTATGTCCACCTCTAAAAGGGAGCCTCAACAAGTGTTATTTCTACTAGTGCCTGAAACTATCAAGACTATCTCCTAGGAAGCATAGAATTCATGAATAGATAGGAAAGTGCACTGCCCTTGGCGCCAAAACCTCATTAATCTCCACATCCCCACAAGCCCAACTAGTTCAAGTAGTGATTTGTGCCACTAAGTAAGCAAGGTTCTCCAACTAGGATAAAACAGGCCCTAGCTATATAAAATAGATTTATAGACATTGTTTGTCAATCTAGATAAACAAATCACAATCAATTTACAATACAAGCACGTGATTAAAACAATTCAAGAGATATACTTTATTAGAACAAAGAGAGAAAGTCTACAAACCATCCCATCCGTAGTGCGAATCCCCGCTGAATAAGGTATTTTCTCAATTAATCTCCTTAATTGTATAATAGACTAGCATCAATCCAAATTCCCCCTTTTTCTATCCTTATTAAGTTGACCTTATTAATTACATATGAATTGATAACCTGACTCTATGTGGGATTGACCCTTGCTTACCACTCTACTTGTAGAGAAGTTAGTAAGCTTTAGAAATGAATATTTTGACGCTGTAAAGGAAGCTTGTCAAATTTGGCACCGTTGCGGGGAGTCTAAACTTCTTTTATTGTGTTTTTAATTTGATTATCTTTGGTATTGACCATTTTATGGCCAACACTCGTGCCATTAATTGTTTACTTGCTGAATTTGCAGGGGATATGGATGAAGTCGAGTTTGGATCTTTTTATTATGCCTTGGACCATTGATATTGCAGTTTTTTATGATGATGTGATTGATCAAC